>NC_056735.1:1294516730-1294609230 GCF_019279795.1 Protopterus annectens
AGCTCAAAAGGAGGTAGAGTGAGCTTTTCCAATACAAAGTTAAGGTCCCAGGCTGGAGTAAGGGCTCTCCTGGGGGTCTTAAATTTTTGGCCCACTGAGGAATTGTTTCAGCAGGGGGTGCGAGAAGAGGGGCAACTAAGTATTATAATGTGCTGAAATGGCTGAGGCATGAATTTTAATTGATGAGAAGGAAAGGCCCTTGTGGAGCATCTCTGTTAAGTATTGAAGAATATGCAGTAAGCTGGGCACTGTTGTGCCCATCCCTTGAGTCTGGCTCCAGGAACAGTATCTTTTCCACTTTTCAGCACAGGATTTTCTAGTACTAGGCCTCCTTACCTGCAGAATGACATCAAGCACCTGCTTACTGAGGGATGCTAATGGAGAGCTCAGGGAATTAGCCAGGCTGCAAAGTTCAGGGTTTGAAGATGGGGTGCAAAATTTGGCCATCCTGCTGGGACAGCAGGGAAGGGGTCTGAGGCAGGTGCCATGGTTCCAGCAGTGACATACTGTGCAAGAGGGGGTACCAGTGCTGGCATGGCCAGTCTAATGCAATCAGTATTGTCCTTGGTTTGTCCTGTTTGACCTTTAGCAGAACTTTAAAGAGGAGAGGCAGAGGGGGAAAGGCATAAACTGAGAGGCTTTCCCAGGTGAAGGACAGGGCATCCACTTTCCAAGCTCGACTGTGGGAAGTCCTTATGCAGAATTTGTCCAATTAGTAGTTCTGAGGGGAGGCAAACAGGTCTGTCTCTGGATTCCCACATTTGGTTCTCAAAAGGATGAATATCTTGGGTTGCAGTTTCCACTTGTGTGGGTCCATGAGATTCCTGCTTAGGTCATCTGCCAGTGAATTTAGCTTGCCTGGCAGGAACTGAGCTTGTAGGTGCACTTGGTAGGTTGTGTTCCACAGAGCCATGGCTAGTCTGCAGAGAGGGTACGAGTGGGTTCCCCCCTGCTTGTTTATGTACCACATAACAGTGGTGTTGCCTGTCTTTACCAATAATTGTCCTGGAAGAATGAGGTCCTTGAAGGCTGTCATGGAATTCTGTACAGCTAACATTTCTTTTTGATTGATATGCAGGTGCATCTGACTCGGGTTTCATTTGCCCTGAATGCACTGCCCTGCCAAGCGAGCCCCCCATGCATAGTCTGATGTGTCTGTTGTTAGGGTTTGGGCGGCATGGGGTAGAGTGAATGGGAGCCCCTTTTTGTGGTAGCAGGCCTCTGCCCACCAAAGGAACTCTATCTTTATACAAAGAATGATAGGAATCTAGGTCCTGAGAATGTTGACACCATAGGCTTTTTAGATATCATTGTAGTTTCCTCATATGCAGTCTTGCATATGGAATTAGTAGAATGCAAGAGCCCATGAACCCCAGGGCTTGCAGGATTTTCCTTGCAGATAGCTGGGTCTTTGTGGCCAGTAGTTTGAAGTAGGCTGTCAAATAAACTTGTTTCGCTGGCATGAGGTAAGCCATCTGGGAAGTTGTGTTCAAGCTTGCTGCCAGGAATACAATTCGTTGGCAGGGTACTAGATGAGATTTCTTTTCGTTTATGTTGTACACCAGTGAGGTTAGAAGTTTCTTTACAAATGCCAGATGTTTTAGTAGCATGTCCTGGCTTTCTGCCTGAATTAGACAATTGTCCAGGTATAGGTATATATGAATATTTCTTTGCCTGCAAAATGCAATGACTGGAGATACACAATTTGTGAATACCCTAGGCGCAGTAGATAAGCCAAAGGGAAGTGCAGAGAACTGACAGCGAATGGAGCCTGCTCTGAAGCGTAGGTATTTCCTGCAAAATTCCCTTATTGGAATGTGCAGGTAAGCTTCCTTTAAGTCTAAGGTTGCCAACCAGGCATCTTTGCCTAGCATAGGAAGCAGCTGTTGAAGTGTTAGCATTTTGAATTTTGGGATTACCAAAAAGGTGTTTAGAATAGATAGGTCCAGGATAGGACACCAGGAGCTGTCTTTTCTAGGTATCAGGAAAAGTCTTGAGTAAAAACTTTGTCCCCTTTCTTCTGCTGGGGCAGGCTGAATAGCCCTGATACTTAGAAGAGAGAGAATCTGCTGTTGAGCCTCTGCCCACTGATTTGGGGGTAGGTCTGGACAACCATTTGGGGTTGGTAAGGTGTGGAAGTGGAATCTGTAACCCTGGAAAACTATAGGAATCTAGCCTAGCCCCAGACACTTTACCTCCAGCTAGGCTAGATTCCATCTACATTTAAAACCCATTTGTCCTGTTAATGAGTTCCTAGTTTTTTTGCATGCCGGGCGATCTTTCCCCCTAAGGGAGCAGGCAGTTGAGCAGGGCTTGGAAGGTTTAAGGTTAAGTCATTGTGACATTTTTTCATAGGGGGGTGTCTTACTACTTCCAGCTTTGGAAGTGGGAGTCTCCCACTTATTAGGCCTGTGAGTATCTTGAGACTGTAGCCTAGGTGGTCTGCTGTTCCCGGGTTTGGACTGAGAAGGCCTGGAAGAGAGAGGAAATTACCAATTCTTAGAAGGCCAATGCCTACTAAATATGGGAGACTGTACTTGCAGGAAATCTTTAACAGTTTGCATAGATTTAGCTTTTTCCTCCATATTTTTAAGGACTACTTCTGCTGTGTTGCCAAACAGGCGGTCTTGGTTTACGGGAGCATCTAGTAATTTAGCTTTAACATGATCTGGCAAATTTTGTTCCTTAAGCCAAGCATACCTTCTAAGAACAGACCCAGTGACAGCAGCCCTACAAGATGCTTCTAAGAGTCAAAACCACATTGCAAAGTATGTTTACCAACTTGTTCAGCAGAATGCATTAACATAATGTAATTCTTTATTTTCAGCACAGTCAGGAATCAACATCATTTTCTGTTTAAGTAGTCCCATAATATGCTGCTGATACTTTAACATATGAAACTGGCAAGGTTAAGGCCCCAATGACTAAAGTAGAAAAAGTGTATACCTTCTTACCCCATCTGTCCAAGGTCCTGGAACCAAGGGGTAGGGTTTTTGGCAGTAGTAGCCTTAATGTCTTTAGGTCCTTGGGAAATGGTCTCTGGGTCCGCAGTAGGAGTCTTGAAAAGGAACTTGTGAGAGTCAGGTACTCTGTAATACCTGTCAGGTTTCCTGGGAGCTGGAGGTAAAGTGTCTGGGGCTAGGCTAGATTCCAAGAAGGCACCATCTACAATGACCAGGCCAGGAGGGATAGCTAAAGGCCTGTGTTGAGGGAGGAATAAGAATTCCCTAAGCCACTTTCTGGAGTCAGAGTAATCCTGTCTTTGCAAGCGGAAATGCTCCCTAAGAGTATGCAAGGGTTCACCAAAAGAAAAATCTTCTTGAGGGGAAGCAGAGGGAATGGAATCCTCTGCATCAGAATCCTCATAGGTAGATAAGGGCAAATCCTGGTAATCAGAAGAAACAGAAATTTCAGAATCCTGATCAGACGAATCAGAAGGAAAATCAGTTCTAGGTCTCTTAGAGGGTGAAGGCTGGCTTCCCCTAATTAAGGTAATAAGGTCTTCAGCCATTCTTATCATTTGTTTTTTAGGCATATGGGCCTGACTATGTGGTTTTGACGTCAGTTTTCTAGGCGTGGATCGAGTTTTAGGCCTTGAAGAAGAAGATGGCATTGGTTTGAAATGCAAGTCAGTAGGCCTGAATACACCCTCAGAAGCCGGTGCCTGCACAGCGGCTCCAGACCCATCCAAGATAGAGACATCAGCAGGTTCCATGGTCAAAGAAGCATCTCGTGGCATACCGGACTCCAAATGGGTCTCAGTAGAGGCCTGCGAATCTGAAGTAGCGGGTATCAGGGGCTGCAAAAGTGCCTCACTGAGTACCGGTAAACTGGCTTAACAGAAGCGGCTTCAGCAGCTTTGGACCTATGCGGTCTCTGTCTTTATCTTTGCGTTTTTTCGGAATGTCGGTAGTCGGATGGCTTACTGAAGCCATTTCTGGGCAGTTAAACAGAGTACCAAAATAATTTGCTGTAAAAATAAACTGACGACGAATAGTTCAGGGGTTGAATAAGGCACAAAACCGACAGCGAGGGACATCGTGGTCTGGGCCTAAGCAAAGAATGCAGTACGAATTAAAATCTTTATGAGATATTTGCTTTCCACGGGTAATACAATTGTTAACTTTTAATGACATCGGTTTAGAGCAAGAAAAAGGATCCCCATCAGGGTATTTAGCTTTTTTGAAGACTTCGGTTCTGAAACTCGAAAACGAAAATTTCAGGAGTCGGCCGACTGGCACTTGCTAACTGCTTCGGGCACCGCGTGGCAAGAAAGACTGATGTAATGGTGCCGGCTGCATGTTTTATAACCCTGACGACCCGACATCACGGAAGAAAAGAGAGCATCCGACGCAGGGATCCAAAACTTTGATATTCAGGCCGGCTGAGGGTTATCTGCAGGCAGATAACCCAAATGTAATGACTGCAACAGTGAAACATGAACATCAGCAATAGCAAAACCAGCCCTAGATTTAGAAAACAAAGGTAGATTGTAATGCTTTGTGAAAGTATGGACAGAAGACCAAGTAGCTGCTTCTAGAATATCCTTAGTAGGCACACCTCTCAAAAAAGTTGTAGAGGTAGAGGCTGCTCTAGTAGAATGGGTCCTAATAGTGTGAGGAGGAACCTTTCCATGCTGTAGGTAACAAAAATGAATACAATGAGCAATCCATTTGGAAATGGTTTGTTTAGAAAGAGCTTTACCTTGAGACCCAGGAGCAAAACTAATCAACAACTGATCAGACTGCCGAAAGGGTTTAGTCCTGTCTAAATAAAATCTCAGCTGTCTATGTACATCAAGAGAGTGCAGAATCCTCTCCCCCTTATTCTGGGGATTACTGAAGAAGGTAGGCAGGTGAATAGTCTGGTTAAGAGTCAAAATAGAAACCACCTTGGGCATAAAGGAGGGATTAGTTCTCAGAGAAACCTGATCTGTATGAAAAATAATGAAAGGTTCCACTGCCATTAAGGCTTGCAGCTCAGAAACCCTTCTGGCTGAAGTAATAGCTAAGAGAAAAGCAGTCTTCCAGGAGAGAAACTTTAAATCTGCAGAGGCAGCTGGTTCAAAAGGAGGCAGAGTAAGTTTCTCCAGGACAAAATTAAGATTCCAAGCAGGAGTAGAAGCTCTTCTAGGAGGTCTAAGATTACAAGCTCCCCTGAGGAACTGCTTCATCAGGGGGTGAGAAAAAAATGGGTTGTTCAAAAGAACAATGAGCAGAAATTGCGGAAGCATGAATCTTGATTGAAGAAAAAAAGTACACCATTACACAAGCTTGCTAGATAATCAAGAATGAGGGAATGAGAGGGATGAGAAGAGTCTTCCCCTTTAGCCTGCATCCAAGAGCAAAATCTTTCCATTTATCTGCATAAGACTTCCTGGTGCTAGGCCTCCTGGCCTCATGAAGAACTTCAACCACCTGTTTGGAAAGGTTTAAGTTATTAGCCAGGCTGTTAAATGCAGAGTTTGTAAATGAGTATGAAACAACTTTCCCCCGCCTGATCCAAAAGATCTGGTATCAGGGCAAGATGCCAAGGCTGAGCCAGGGAAAGGCTGCGAAGAAGTGGATACCAATGCTATCTGGGCCAGTCTGGTGCTATGAGAATAGCCTTTGGTACTTCATCCCTTATCTTTAGCAGCACTCTGGGAAGAAGAGGCAGAGGAGGGAAGGCATAAATCGAGAGTTGTGTCCATTGGAAGGACAAAGTGTCCACTCTCCAAGCTTTGTTGTGATACTCCCTGGTGCAGAAGGGTGGAAGGAGATGATTGGCTGGAGAGGAGAAAAGATCCACTTGTGGAGTGCCCCAATGCTGAATGATGCGATGGAAGATGATCTTGTTGAGTTGCCACTCGTGAGGATCCAGAACTTGTCTTCTCAATTGGTCTGCCAAGGAGTTTAGCCTCCCTGGAAGAAACTGGGCTATTATATGTATGCCCATGGAAGCTGCTACAGACCATAGTCTCACGGTTTGTCTGCACAAGGGGTAAGAGTGAGTTCCCCACTGCTTGTTGATGTACCATATGACTGTGGTATTGTCTGTTCTGATTAAGACAGTCCCAGGGCAGAGTAGGTCCTTGAAAGCCAGCAATGCCTGCTGCACTGCCAACAATTCCTTTGTTTATGTGCAGATGAAGCTGTTGAGTGCTCCAAGTCCCCTGTATGCACCTGCCCTCCAGATGTGCTTCCCCCATGCATAATCTGAGGCATCTGTGGTGAGAGTCTGTCTGGCAGGAGGTGGGCAAAAAGGCAGCCCCTTGTTCTGGGAACAGGCTGTCGCCCAAAGAGAAACTCCAGTTGTAGACAGGGAATCAGAGGAAGAATCAAGTCTAAGTCCAGCGTGTGTTGACACCAAAGGTTCTTGAGGTACCACTGAAATTTTCTCATATGCAACCTTGCATATGGGATCATCAGAATACATGAAGCCATGAACCCCAGAGCTTGCAGGAAATGCCTTGCAGAGAGCTGGGTCATTCTTGCCAAGTTCTTGAAGTAAGTCACAAGATCTTGTTTCTCTTGAGGGAGGAATACCATCTGGGTGGCTGTATTCAGACTCGCTCCCAGGAAAGCAATCTCCCTTGCAGAAACCAATTTTGACTTATTTTCGTTGAGAGTGTAACCCAAAGAGTTGAAAATGTTTTTCACGAAGTCCAAATCCTTTTTTAGTTGTTCTGGGGAATTTGCTTGAATGAGACAGTCATCCAGATTTGGATAAATGTGAATGTTTCTCTGCCTGCAAAAAGCAATGACTGGTGCCAGGCACTTCGTGAAAACTCTGGGAGCAGTAGATAAGCCAAAGGGCAGTGCAGAGAATTGGAAGTGTTGTTCTCCAGCCCTAAAACGAAGGAAATGCCTGCAAATTTCCCTTATTGGGATGTGCAGATAAGCCTATTTGAGATAAAGAAGTTATGTCTTACCATAACGTTCCATCTGTATTGTTGATCCTCGTTCAGTCATTACGCATGGGTATCGGTTCCGAGCCGGCCATTTTCCAAGCTCGCATCAGCTTCAAACTCTCGAGCTAAACTCTTACCCACAATACCCTCTCCCTGTTACCTCAGACAGAGTTTGCATGTCAAAAAAGGTAGAGGCTATCTCTGATCAAATAACCCAAGAGAACCGGATGGTGAGATCCACTAGAAACCACAGGAGGGGGAAGGAGGGATGGTCGTAATGACTGAACGAGGATCAACAATACAGATGGAACGTTACGGTAAGACATAACTTCGTTATCTGATATTATTAATCCTCGTTCATTCCTTACGCATGGGACAGAGTTCCCAGCTACCTCTATTCCTGGGAGGCTCTCATGGAAGGACATTCCTGAGCACCACAGAACCAAAAGATGCTCTTCCCCTGGAGGCCAAATCCAATTTGTAATGACTGATGAAGGTATGAGGCGTAGCCCAAGTTGCAGCTGCACAGATGTCATGTAAAGAAGCTCTGGCATGGAAGGCAGCAGAAGTTGCCACCGACCTCGTTGAATAAGTTTTCATGGTAGTAGGCAATGAGATATTACGATATTGCGTTGTGTATAAATAAAGGTCACGCAGTCCTTCAACCATCTAGCTAATGTGACCTTAGCAACAGCAGATCCTAATCTAGGTCCAGAAAAGGCCAAAAATAACTGGTCAGATTTATGAAAGGGTTTTAGTCCTGTTTAAGTAAAAATGGATTTGCCTGTGTATATCTAGGGTATGTAGGCAATACTCTCCTCTGTTTAAATGATTGGGAAAGAAAACTGGCAATCCAATGGCTTGATTAACGGACATTTCAGAGATCACTTTAGGCAGAAATGACGGATTAGTTCTCAGAGGCACTATCTCTATGAAAAATCAAGTATGGACTCTTGATACATAAAGCTTGAAGTTCAGAAATACGTCTGGCAGAAGTAATAGCGACCAAAAACAAGGTTTTCCATGACAAATACTTGAGGTCGCAAGAAGAGGCTGGTTCGAAAGGTGACATTGTCAGAGCTTGTAGAACTAATGATAAATCCCATGGTTGAATAGGTTCTCTAAAAGGTGGCTTCAGATGATTCACACCTTTTATGAAGGTCTTGCACAATTTATGGGAAATAAGAGAGGAATCTTGGAAACCCTCATGAAAATTAGAAATTGCAGCCAAATAAACTCTAATGGTAGAGGCCGATAGACCCGATTGAAACAGGTTGGCCAGACAGTCTAGTATTATCGACACTGGTGCTGAAAAGGGGTCTACTTGTTTATCTTTCAGCCAATAGGTAAATCTTTTCCACTTGTTCAGATAAGTAATTCTATTGGAAGACCTATGAGAAGCAATGAGAATATCACGTACTGGTAAAGAAAGATCATTCTGCCTGGCAGTCAAGGGAATTGGAGTAGCCAAGCCGAGAGCTTCAGGCTGTTCAAGTTGGGATGAATCAGGTTCTGTGGGTGTGAGATCAACTCTGGGATTGGATGGAGAATCCATGGTCGATCTAGTAGGTGAGGCCAAAGGAAGGGGAACCAAATCTGTCGAGGCCAATATGGTGCTATGAGAATCACCTTGCTCTTCAACCGACAGGCTTTCTTCAGAAACTGGGGAATGAGGGGAAAGGGTGGAAATGCTTAAAGAAGACCTGAGGGCCAATCGTGGACTAGAGCATCCCTGGGTGACTGTCCCGGAGGGGGAATCAGGGCGAAGTAGTTGCTGCATTTGTAGTTGGTCGGGCATGCAAAGAGGTCGCAGCAAGGACGGCCCCAGCGGTGGAAGATCTCTGCCACTATCAAGGGATTCAGGGACCACTCATGAGGTTGAAGAATGCACCTGCTGAGTCTGTCTGCTTTCACGTTGGAACTTCCGGGAATGGGCGTTGCTAGAAGAAAATGGTTGGTAGCCATCGCCCATTGCCATATCCTCATGGCCTCTCGACAAAGGGGGTAAGATTTGGTTCCACTTTGCTTGTTGATGTACCAGACCACCGCCATGTTGTCTGATTGAATCGCAGTTGTCCCAGACGGCAGCAGGGGATGGAATGCTTGCAACGCCAAAAGCACCACCCTCAGCTCTAGAACATTTATATGCAGATGGGCCTCCAGTTCGGACCAAGTGCCTTGGACTGTCTGTCCCTGACATAGACCCCCACCCCATCAGGGAAGCGTCCTTGGTCACTGTGGCCTTGGGCTGCTGGGGGGAGAAGGGGCGAGACCATTGTGAGAGATTGTGTGTCACCCACCAATTTAAATACTGTTTGCACCTGTGGGTTACTCAAATCATGGCTGAAAGAGGATGCTGAAAAGGATACCACTGGGTGAGCAGTAGCCACTGTAGAAGCCTCATGTGAAACCTGGCCAGGGGAACAATGGTGATGGAGGCTGCCATGGAACCCAACAGCTGTAGAACCGAGTGAGCCATGGATTTTTCCTTTGAAAGGATTGGAATTGGTTGTTGCTTTATCCTTAGAATGATGTGCTCTGGAATAGCAGCTCTGCAGTTTTTTGTGTCCAAGATAACCCCTATGAATTCTGTCGACTGAGATGGGGTGAGATTGGATTTCTGCCAATTTATGGTTATGCCTAGCCTTTGAGCAGTGAGGAGAGAGTATGCCAGGGCTTTTTCCAGTAGATGTCTGGTGGGGGCAGAAATGAGCCAGTCGTCTAGGTATGGAAACACCTGGAATCCTTGAAGTCGCAAGTGAGCTGTGACAACTGCCATACACTTTGTGAACAATCTGGGGGCTGTAGAGAGTCTGAAGGGCAGTACTCTGAACTGCTAGTGACTGACTCCCACACAGAAGCACAGAAATCTTCTTGATGGCCTGTCCACCTTTATGTGGTAGTACGCATCTTGAAGATCTATAGAGCACATCCAATCTTTTTCCAAAAGCGGGAGGATAGACTGTATTGTGACTATCCGGAATTTTTGTACTCTCACAAACTTTCACAAACTTGTTCAATACACTGAGATCCAAAATTGGTCTCCAGTCCCCGGTTTTCTTTGGCACCAAAAATAGTCTTGAGTAGAATCCGGATCCTATCTGGTATGGAGAGACTATTTGGATGACTCTCTTTCTTAGCAACTTTTCTATCTCTAGTGCTGCTTCTTCCCTTTGACTGGGTGGAACGTCGGGGATATAACCTCTGGTTATAATCCTTTGTACCCAGGAATTGGTGGTGATGGTTAGCCAGGCAGAAGGGTACAAGGAGTAACGTCCCCCAACCACCTCCAGAGGAAAGGAGTTGGACCGCTCTTCAGGAGCGCTGGTAGGATTGATCAGGGAAAGAATCCCTGGAAACCTGGATACACGGACCCTCTCTGCCCCAAAAGGAGCGTCTTCCCTGTGAGTTTCCCCCTCTGCCTCTGGGGGAGAACTCGGCCTATGTGCCACGGAAAGGACCCTGAGATTTCTTGAACCATATCTTCCCACTCTTTTGGTTTTGGGAGAAAGCACGTTGAGGGGAAGAATAACGGACACCTATGGCAAAAAGGGTCTTACCGTTCTGTTCACATCTGGCCAGTGTGCTTTTAACTTTGGGCCCAAACAAAGAGAAGGCCTCAATGGGGGCATTAAGAAAAGAAGACAAAGGGTTCTGCGAAGTTGCACAAGTGCATCCAGGCGTGTCGTCTCAAGATTGTAGCTGAACCTGCTGCTCTAGCTGCTCCTTCTGATGCGTGAGATATCAGTCGCATAGAGGAGTTAGATATAGATTCAATGGTGGCCAGCTGAGAGGCCACTTTGTCACAGACCTCATCAGACACGGCACCAGCCAAGGTTTCAGAGAGCTCAGAAACCAGATCCCTTTGAAGCCTGGTAAAATGTGCCATATAATTCAGGGACCTGATAGCAAAGGTTGCTGAAGCAAAGGTGCACTTCCCTATCCTGTCCAGGGCCCGGGACTCTTTGTTAGGTGGATGGACAGTCAGGCTTTCTTCTTCTGCCAGATCCTTTTTTGTTGCGGTCGCCACCACCAAAGCATCCACAGGAAGACCTTTGAACCAATGGGGATCTGAAGCAGGATGGGACAAGATCTTACCTGGCCTCCAGGGAACAGCTTTGACGATATCAGGAGCCTTCCAAGCACGCTGCACGATGAGCCGGACAAGTTCATCGGCAGGTGGAGTAACCCAGGAGGTAGGGGGCCGGGTGCGAAAGGCCTGCAGGTACACAGATTCCTCAGAGGTCGGATTAGAGGACTGCCAGTCACCTCTCTGTTTCAGGATTTCGAGGATATCACCAAAGGATACCTCAGAGGGTGACCGAGGGGATCCTTCCCCCTCATCGAAATCTGTGTCTTCGGTGAGGGACTCCTCTGTGGAGTCCATGTGCTTCCTCTTACACAAACTTTTCCAGTGGACTTCCCCAGTGGGAGAAGCTGGAGAAGACAGCGGAAAAGGGGATTCCTGAGGGAATATGTCCTTCGGCCCTTGCACCCAGTGTCCTCTAGATGCGACTTGTGAAACCAGTGTACCAGAGGAGGGCAGAGGTATAGACAGTCCGGTATCGCCATCAGCAGCGAAAGCCTTCTCCATCAGTTGGAAGGCTGGTCCACCCGAAGAGGAGTGTATGTCAAGGACAGGGGTCACCCCCCTCCCCTAAGTGGCTCAGCCTGCCGACCCGGAGTCCCTGGATGGCTGTGAAGCAGCAAGCTATGTATGTCACAGCTGACATCCTGGGTCGTAGCAAAACTTTCCTGCCACAAAGGCAACTGCGGTTCCTTAGTGAGATCCATAAAGGGAACCGCAGAAGGGGAAGACTGTGCTACATCCATGGACTTCAAAGGCAATGAAGGAGGAGAATAAGAAGGGGTCTTTGGAGATGGGTGATCACCTCACAAGGAATTATAGTTCCTGAGGGGTGGGATACCTCTGGCCAAGAGTACCTGGTCCACAAGAAGCAACACATCATGTTCGGAAAGGCTTCTAGTGGACCTCACGGAGACTGAGGGAGAAACAGGCCTGTCCACAGAAGAGGCAGACTCGGTGCCCATCTCATCTGACCGCACCGAGGACAACGGTGCCGAGAGAGACTGGACTACTGTTGTCTGCACCAAAGAAGTCATCTGTGCCATGGTCATTGTCTGCACCAACAGGGATCGGTGCCAAAGTGGTTGTCGGTGCCGAAGTTGGAAAAGACAAAACTGGAGTCAACAATAAAGGCGTCTGTTCCGAGGAAGATCTCGGAGCCGACGTGGTCAAGGTCTGTGCCGACTGAACGATCGGTGCCGATGCAGTGGTAATGGTCTGAACCGAGGAGCCCCTTGGTGACGATATATAGAAGGCTGCAGGAGAAGATGGAGCCAAAATCACTAATGGAGCCGAAGGTCTACACACCAAAAGCACTAGGGCTGACAGAGAGCTCTGGAGCCGAAATTTTAGCCTTTTTAGGTTTTGGTTGGCGGGAGTCCCCAGCCGGGAACGAAGGCAAAGATTTAGCCTTAGTAGGAACATCCAAGGTTTTCTTATGGGCTCTAGGAGGGGTTGAGACCTCCGACCCAGAAACAGCCTCTAAAAGGGGAGATTTTAGAAGTCCCTTCAGTATCATCTTGTTTTTCCTTTCTAACAAGGTTCTATTAGAAAAGTTCTCGCAAATAGTACAGGGAGGGTCAACAGACAAATGGGAAGCTCCCAAACAATAAACACACAAAGAGTGGGCATCAGAAGTAGGCAGTTTGTGTCCACAATCAGAACACCGCTTAAACCCCAGACTACCTTTTTTATCTGCCATGACAGCAAATTAATTAATAGAAAAGTACCAACAATGATATAAGAGAGTACCCAAAGGTACGAGAGAAAAAGATTACCAACGATGGTAAAGAGAGAATACCTCACGGTAAAAGTAGTAAAGAAAAAGCAGAAAAACCTGAAGAAATTATGAACGCTAGATGCAATAGGGTAAGAGACAATAAAATATGAACTTTTCTGACAGAAAAGTAATCTGTAAAGCTATTAAACAACCACTCACTGTACTTAGCTCAAGAGAAGTAGCTTGACACGACCGAATGGCAACGCGGCAAACTAAATCTGGGTTAACAGGAAGAGGGGGATTGTGGGTAAGAGTTTAGCTCGAGAGTTTGAAGCTGACGCGAGCTTGGAAAATGGCCGGCTCGGTTCCAAACTCAGAATCGATACCCATGTGTAAGGAATGAACGAGGATTTACAATATCAGATCCAAGGTTACCAGCCATGAATCCTTGCCCAGCACTGGCAGTAAATGTTGAAGAGTGAGCATCCTGAATTTGGGAATCAGCAGAAAAGTGTTTAGAATAGACAAATCCAGAATAGGGCGCCAGGCTCCCCCTTTTTTGGGCACCAGAAAAAGCATTGAATAAAAACCTAGGCCTGCCTGATTTGCAGGAACTGGCTCTATAGCTAACTCAGTAGAGAAGAAATTTGGTTTCCTACCTCTGCCCTGTGAGTTTTGGGTATATCTGGGTACCCTTGTAGAACAGGGAAGGTGTGAAAGTAAAACTTGTAACCTTGGTTTACTATAATGGGCACCCATTTATCATCTGTGATGGTAGACCATACCTCTGCGAACCTGACTAACCTTCCCCCCAGAGGAAACCCTGGGTCCGCAGAGGTAGGCACAAGAAGGCCTGAGTCATTGAGAATGCTTGCTTTGGAAAGCCGGCTTAGAACTTCCCAATTTGGAAGAAGAAGGATGCCATTGTTTAGCCTTTTGAGGGGCAGAAACCTGCCCTCTGGAAGATCGGAAACCCCTAGGCCTCGAACGACCTAGCTTGCTGGGATCAGGAAAAGACCAATTCTTGGAAGGGTAATGCCTACTAAACTGAGGAGGCTGAACCTGAGAGAAATTCTTAACAGCTTGCATAGATTTTGCCTTATCCTCCAACTTCTTCAGTACTTCAGCCTTGCTGCCAAAAAGGGCGTCTTTGTGCAAAGGCACATCCAGCAATTTAGATTTAACAAGTTCAGAAAGAGGCTGCTCCCTAAGCCAAGCATGCCTTCTAATAACAGAACTAGTGGCTGCTGCTCTGCAGGAAGCCTCCAAGGTGTAAAAAACACAATGTAGGGAATGCTTAGTGACAAGAGTGGCAGAATTTAGTAAATCCTGTAAGTCTTTGTTCTCCAACAGGGCGGGAACATCCCCAAGTTTAGCCTTAATAGCCTCCAAAGTATGTTGTTGAAACTTAAGCATGTGAAAAAGACAATTCACAGATTTAATGGCAAGAGTTGCAGAGGTGTAGACTTTTTTACCCCACCTGTCCAAGCCCTAGATTCCTTATATGAAGGTACAGGGTTTTTAGCAATAGTAGCTTTAACACCCTTGGGGCCTTGAGAAATAATCTCAGGATCAGCAGTAGGATTTCTGAAAAGGAATTGATGAGATTCAGGAACCTTATAATACCTATCAGGTTTTCTGGGGGCAGGAGGAACAGAATTAGGAGCTAAAGAATTTTCCATGAAAACATCATCCACAACTTCCAAAACTGGAGGTATAGCCAGAGGCTTATGCTGTGGCAAATCCAAAAATTCCCTGATTCTTTTCTAAGACTGAGGAAAATCCTGACTTTCCCATTTAAAATGCTCCCTAAGAGTATTCAAAGCATCTCCAAATGAAAAATCTTCTGGAGGAGAGGCAGAAGGGATAGAGTCTTCAGCATCAGAATCCTCAAAGCCAGAAAAAAGTTGAGAGTTTCCTTCATCAGCAGAGGTACTGGAAACCTCAGAGTCTGAGACAGACAAGACAATTCCCTAGCCCTCTTGGAAGGGGGGGGTGAGAGCCCCTAATAAGGAAAAGAAGATCACTAGCCATCTTTACCAACTGGGACTGAGGCAAAGGAGGGGAGGCTGACACCTGCTTATGAGTAGACTTGCGGATGAAGGGTTTGCTGGTAAACCGGAGGGACTCGGGAGGCCTAGCAACTGCAGAAGTCTGAGTTAAGGTAGTCGGTCTGGCTCTGGTCTTATGTCGTAGAGAAGAGGCGTCAGAAGCCAGTGTCTAAATAGTGGCTCCGGACCCATCTGAGGCAGCGACAGGCGGAGGGTATGAAGACAAAATAGCAGCCTGCGGCATGGAGGACTCCGAAAAGGTCTCGGCAGAGGCCTGCGGCTGAAAATCTGCAGAGTGCAGGGGCTGCAAAAGCACCTGACTACCGCTGGGCTGACGACCAATTTCATCGGTGCCTCGTTTGCAGATTTAACCCTAGGCCTGCTGCGGTCTTTGTCCTTACGTTTCCTAGGTACATCTGAAGTCAGGAGACCAGAAGATGCCATACCGACGAACTTAAGTCAGACTCTAAAATGCTTATACAAAATGTTAGCTCTACAGTGTATAGTACGCGGATTGAAGGAAGCACAGATGTTTTCCACAGGCAAGACCATTATTAACTTTATCTGACATTCGTTAAAGCAAGAAAAGAGGGTCTCCAATGGGGTACTTATCTGAGGGCATCTTCAACTTAGTAGTTGGAATGCAAAAAGAAGGTAAATGGCCGACCGGCACTAGTGCGAATTGCATCTGCTTCGGGCTCCGCAGCAAGAAAGACTGGGGAAATGGCGTCGGCTGCCTCCCTTTATACCTGACGTTAGGTTTACAGCAGACATCATATAACGAGGACTCTGGTATTCAGATCGACTGAGGGCTACCGGGAGCCAGATAACCCCTATTGTTAGGACTGCGACAGTGAAATATGAAGAACATCTCCAAGTTGCAGCTTCCAGAATGTCTCTGGTAGGGACTCCTCTGAGAAAGACTGTAGAGGTTGAAGTTGCCCTAGTGGAATGTGTTTTGACCCCCTGAGGGGTGGTTTCCCATGGTGTTTGCAACAGATATGGAGACAGTGTGCTATACATTTGAAGATGGTTTGCTTTGACATGGCCTTGCCCTCTGCCCCTGGTGCAAAGCTGACTAGTAACTGGTCAGATTTCCTAAAGGGCTTAGTCCTATCAAGGTAGAATTTGAGCTGTCTGTGCACATCTAAAGAGTGCAGGATCCTTTCCCCCTTATTTTGAGGATTAGGGAAAATGGTGGGCAAATGGATAGATTGGTTGAGGGCCACACTGGACACTACTTTAGGTATGAAAGTTGGGTTAGTCCTGAGGCGGACCCTGTCAGCATGAAAAATGATGAAGGGTTCCACAGCCATAAGTGCTTGTAGCTCCAACACTCTTCTCTTCTGGCTGAAGTGATGGCCAGAAGCAAGGCTGTTTTCCAAGAGAGGAACTTTAACTCTGCTGACGCTGCAGGCTCAAAGGGAGGTAGCGTGAGCTTTTCCAACACAAAGTTAAGGTCACAAGCAGGGGTAGGGCTCTTCTTGGTGGCCTTAAGTTGTTAGCCCCTCTCAGAGAGGTGGCTCAGTGCTGTAATGAGCAGAGATGGCAGAGGCATGGATCTTAATGGAAGAGAAGGATAGGTCTTTGTGGAGTAGGTCTGCTAGGTAATCCAGTATGAGAGGTAAGGAGGGCTGTGCTGGATCCGCTGCTTTAGTCTGGATCCAGGAACAATACCTTTTCCACTTGTCAGCATAGGATTTTCTAGTACTGGGTCGTCTGGCTTCATGTATGACATCCAGTACCTGATTGCTTAAGTTGGCCATTAGAGGAGAAGTCAAGGAATAAAGCCAGCTGCAAGGTTTAGGGTCTGCAATTGTGGATGCAGAACTGTCCATCCTGCTGAGTCAGAAGAGTTGAGATCTGGGGGAGGTGCCATGGAGGCAAGTGTGACAGGTTGTGCAGTAGTGGGTACCAGTGTTGGCATGGCCAGGCTGGGGCAATCAGGATTGCCCTTGGTCTTTCCTCTCTTATGTTGAGTAATACTCTTGTAAGAAGAGGTAGAGGGGGAAATGCATAGATTGAGAGGTTTGCCCACTGGAAGGATAGGGCATATGCGTTCCAGGCATGGCTGTGAGGTTCCCTGGTGCAGAATTTGCTGAGCTGGTGGTTGTAGGGGGAGGCAAATAGGTCCACCTTCGGGGTACCCCATTCCTGGCTCACAGGGCTGAAGGTGTTGTGGTTTAATTGTCACTCGTGTGGGTCTACGAGATTTGTGCTTAAGTTGTCTGCCAGAGAGTTTGGTTTGCTTGGCAGGAATTGAGCTTGCAGGTGAATATGCATAGCTGAGGCCATGTTCCAGACGGTCATGGCTCGCCTGCAGAGTGGGTTCCCCCCTTCTTGATGTACCACATCACTGTGGTGTTGTCGGTTTTGATTAGTAGAGGCCCCGGAGAGAGTAGGGATCTGAAAGCTGTCAGAGCGTGCTGAACAGCTAGCATCTCTTTTTGGTTGATGTGCAGATGAATTTGATTTGGGCTCCAGTGGCCCTGAATGCACCTGCCGTCCAGATGTGCACCCCAGGCATAGTCTGATGTGTCTGTGGTTAGGGTCTGGGTGGCATGGGGTTGTGTAAAGGGAAGCCCTTTGTTGTGGTTGCATGCTGCTGCCCACCAAAGGAACTCTTTCCTTAGGCAAGGTATCATAGGTATGATAGTTTCCAGGTCCTGAGAATGTTGGCACCAAAGACTTTTTAAGTACCACTGAAGTTTCCTCATATGCAGTCTGGCACATGGAATTAGTAGAATGCAGGAGGCCATGAACCCTAGAGCTTGCAGGATTTTCCTTACGGATAACTGGGTTCTGGTGGCCATTTAAGAGAAGTACCCTGTCAGATAGGTTTGTTTTTCTGGAGTAAGGAATGCCATCTGGGATGCTGTGTCAAAGCTTGCTCCCAGGAAGACAATTTTTTGACTGGGGACTAGTTTGGATTTATTTCCGTTGATCGTGTACCCCAGGGAGGTTAGAAGGTCCTTTACAAATGTCAGGTACTGCAACAGCTTTTCCTGACTGTCTGCCTGAATCAGGCAATCATCCAAGTAGGGGTAAATTTGAATATTTCTCTGTCTGCAATGGCTGGAGCCAGGCATTTTGTGAAAACTCTGGGAGCAGTGGATAAGCCATAGGGAAGTGCAGAGAACTGATAATGCATAGGTCCTGCCCTGAAACACAGACATTTTCTGAAGGAGTCCCTGATTGGGATGTGGAGATAGACCTCCATTAGATCTAGGGTGGCTAACTAGGCATCTTTGAACAGCATAGGGAGAAGCCGCTGTAGGGTTAGCATTTTGAATTTTGGTACCACCAGGAAGGTGTTTAGAATGGATAGATCTAAGATTGGGCATCAAGTGCCCTCTTTTCTGGGTACCAGGAAAAGTCTGGAATAAAAACCCTGGCCTATCTGTTCTGCAGGAACAGGCTGAATTGTTCTTGGTTTTGTGCCTCTGCCCACTGGTTTGGAGGAAGGTCTGGGAACCCTTTTGGGGTTGGCAGCGTGTGGAAACAAAATTTGTACTGCTCAAATACTATGTTGAGGACCCATCGATCGCTGGTGATGGAGGTCCATTTTTTTGCATGGTGGGCAAGTTTTCCTCCTAGGGGCACAAGCAATTGGGCAGGAGATGGAGAGGAGTTGAGAAGTCATTGTGAATTCTTTCCATAAGGGGGTGGCTTAGCACTCCCTGTTTTAGAAGTGGAGGTACTCCATTGCTTAGATCTCTGCATACCTTGAGACTGCAGTCTGGGGGGGGGGGGTCTTTTTCCCCTTGGTCTAGTTTCTGGTGGCCTTGAGGGGCTGGAAAGGACCAATGTTTTGAGGTGCAATGCCTACTGAATCTTGGAGGCTGCACTTGCAAAAAATATTTGACTGTCTGCATAGACTTAGCTTTTTCTTCTATCTTTTTTTAGAATCTCTTCTGCTTTGGTGTCAATCAGATTGTCCTTGTTCAAAGGAGCATCTAGTAACTTTGATTTGACATGGTCTGGCAAGGTTTTCTCCAAAAGCCAAGCATGCCTTCTCAGTACAGGACCTGTGACTGCTGCCCTGCAAGATGCTTCTAGGGCGTCAAACTTAGACTGCAGGGTATGCTTGTTGACTTGGCTTGCTGAATGCATAAGCTCCTGTAATTCTTTAATTTCTGCACAGTCAGGGAAGGCAGATAATTTTTGCTTAATAAGTTCCATAATATGTTGCTGGTATTTCAGCATGTGGAACTGACAATTTAATGCTCTAATGGCAAGAGTTGCAGAGGTGTATACTTTTTTACCCCATCTGTCTAAAGCTCGGGAATCCCTTCCGAGGGGGTGGGATTCTTAGCTGTAGTTGCTTTTATTCCTTTAGGTCCTTGGCAGATGACCTCTGGGTAAGCAGTAGGATTTTTGAAAAGAATTTTTTGTGAGTCAGGGACTCTGTAGTACCTGTCAGATTTCCTGGGAGCAGGTGGTAAAGTATCAGGAGTTAGACTGGACTCCATAAAGACATCATCCACAACATCCAGAACAGGAGGGACAGCCAAGGGTCTGTGTTGTGGTAAGTCTAAAAATTCCGAGTCTCTTTTTGGACTGAGGATAATCCTGGCATTCCCAATGGAAATACTTTCTTAAAGTATGTAGGGTTTCACCAAAAGAAAAATCCTCTGAAGGGGAGGCAGAAAGAATGGATTCCTCTGCATCTGAATCCTCATAGGCAGATAAGGGCATGTCTTCATAATCAGAAACCTCAGAGTCGGACTATTGGTCAGATAAAGCCACTGGGAACAAGTCTCTTTTTCTTTTAGTAGGGGAAGGCTGGCTTTCCTTAATAAGCATGATCAAGTCTTCCACCATTTTAAGCATCTTTGATTGTGGCACGGAAGCAGGCGCTTGAGTTTGGGTCTTCAGTTTTTTAGGCATAGCTCGTAATCTTGGCCTTAGAAACTTGGTAATTTTAGAAAGAACTGAAGACGTGAAAGAAGTCGTCGGTTTGTGTCGAATATCGGTAGTGCGAAAAACTTCCTCAGAAGCTGGTTCCTGCAAAGCGGCTCCAGACCAATCCAAGGTAGAGACATCCACAGGTTCCGTAGTCAAAGAAGAGTCTCACGGCATACTCCGAACAGTTCTCGATAGTAGCCTGCAAATCCATCGAAGAGGGCATCAGGGGCTGCGAAAGTGCCTCACTGAGTACCGGCGAACTGGCGACTAGCTTAACAGAAGCTTCATCGGCAATTTTGGACCTCTGCGATTTGTCTCTGTCTTTATCCCTACTTTTTTTTTGGAAGATCGGTAGTTGGATGGCTTACCGAAGCCATTTCGGAATATGTAAATCGAGAACAAAAGTATTTAGTTACAATAAGGGCCTGACAATGAATAGTTCAGACGTTGAACAAAGCACAAAACTGGCAGCGAGGTACACCGTGGTCTGGGCCTAAACAGGTGATGCAGTAAGAATGGAAATCTCGGTGTGGTATTTGCTTTCCACAGGTGAGACAATTGTTAACTTTTTCTGACATCGGTTGGAGCAAGAAAAAAGGATCCCCAACGGGGTATTTAGCTTTAGAAGACTTAAGATGATTAAATTTCGGAACGAAAACTCAGGCAGTGGCCGACCGGCATTCGTGCAAACTGCTTCTGCTTCGGGCCCTCAGCAAGAAAGGCTGATGTAATGGTGTCGGCTGCCTGTTTTTATACCCCTGACGACCTGGCGTCAGTCCTGAAGCGGCAGCAACCGATGCAGAAATACTAAGCCTCTGGTATTCGGGCTGACTGAGAGCTACCCCTGGCAAGATAACCCAAGTGTGATGACTACAACGGTGAAACACGAAGAACATCATGTACTATAAACCCAGAATAAGTAGGAGAAAGTCAGATGCCAGGGACAGGACAGAACTGCAAACTAACCAAACAGCGTAGGAGAGGTGAGACAGATGTCTCCCTAAAATAACTTTTTTCACCAAGAAGAAAGAGGCTAATAACTGGAATGCTTTCTGGAAGCCTTGACTGCCCTCAAAACGTTCTCCTAAAGGTTAAACTTCAAAGAATTTTGCAAGCAACAGTGAAATCAGAGTCAATGTAATACACCACTGTTATTAAAATTTGCTAAAATTATATCTTTTTGCGTTTTTGTTTTTGTCATTATAGTTTACTTCTCTTTGAGCCTTCAGTGTATGTAAGATACCCCCAGACTGAACCTGAAAATGGTCCACTCAGGTCAGTGTTCAACCCTGGTTAATAAATTACTAAATAAATGCATACATTTTAAGTTTTAAGCTCTACAGATCCCGTTTTGGCGTCCTGCAGACTACAAGGGAAACAGAAAGGAGAAACAGAGACAAAGTATCTCCATTTTGCGTTTTCTTGGTTATACTGCATTTTGCACTTCATTTAAGTCATTTTTCATTTTACTGCATTTATTTTAACTGTATGTTTCTGTATTTGGCTTCACACTCGTGTGTGTTTGCCTGCACTGCATTTTAAAAGTGCTTTTAATACTTTAAGTGTTTTTCTGCAAAAAAAAAAAACGAATAAGGTTGTATCTTGATTGCTGTTTTCCTGCCTTTCCTCTTACTAGAGTAGTCCATATACAGATTTTGCTGTATTCAGGACTGTATTGTAGTTTGAGTTCCCCAGACCTTTCTGTGTTAGAGGGTAGCCTTTCAGCTTATCCGTGGGAGTGGTAAGCACTAGGTAGCCTATCTACCACAAGAGGAGTGGGTTCTAGCTCTGAAAGTATAACTTATTGGCCATTTGGGCAGCCTTTCTCTCCCTTTCAACTTTCTGCTTTAAAAACCTGGGGTTGCGAGACACGCAGCACCGCTAAGCTAGGATAAATTATTACCGGTGCCAGAAAGTCTGATCTTCAATTTTTCCTTTAGATCTTGCTTGTTCTCTTCTGTCTGGCACTTTATCTTGCATTTTCGGCTAGCACTTTGTCAGGCTTCTTGTAGCAATTATTGTAGCACACTTAAGTGCTACCAGCACTAATCGTCCTATAAGGAAACAGCTCCAGTACTTATTAATAATACCCATCCCTCCAGGCATGTCTAAAGGCATGTCTAAAGGCCAGTTCCCTGTACTTTCTCCTATTAACCTGGTAAAAGTGGGCATTTTGAGGCAGTGTAGCAACTGCCCATGTACACAGACAACCCTCTCCTCTTACCTCCCAACACTCAGACTTGTGAGAGATGCACCTATAAATCCAAACTGGAAGCCATACACTCTCCAGCCAAGACCGGAACAGCTGGTTAAGAGGAGATGGTCAACACTTGCATCACACCACATACAACACACAGCCCTCCAGAACACCCACCACCACAGCCCTCACATAACACAAACTGCACATCCACCTTCGTGGAGACTCTCAATAGAAACAAACCCAAGCAGCAGAGACCTCTCCAAGGAAGAAACGCACTCAACCACCACAAAACAGCACAAATCCAAAGACACAACTCAGCTACACAGTGTGCCCCTCAACCTAAGCCCCTACACTAATCATAGATTTGATAGTGAGGCACACTGATGTCCCACTCACTAGGCTCAATAAGGAGAAGGTAACAGTCAGCTGTCTGCCGGGTGCCAGGATCAGACACAATGCACGCACTCAGGTCATTCCACAGCAAGTATGACTGTTACTGTCAATGTGGGTGTGAATGACCTGAGAAGTACCTCCCTGGACTACATGAAAAGAGACATGGAGGAGCTCTTGGATTATGTGGCCCAGGCAGGTATGACCCTAGCCCTGAGCAGCATCCTACCGTTGCCTAGAATAATATCACAGTACAAGCAGAAAATGATAGACTTTAATAACTGGCTAAGTTTCTGTTGTCATTCTAAGGGGATGTAATATCTGTCAGCTTGGGAGGACATGATTGACAGACCTCGATGCTTTGCCAGAGATGGCCTGCACCTGTTACCCCTGGGTTTTCCGATACTGGCTAAGGCTCTTGCCACGCCTATAGTGTCTTTTTTAGGATGTGTTCCAAAGACCAAAGTACCACCATAACAGCTATAAATAAATGGAATCTGAGGGTCATGCTGCTCAATGCTAGGAGTCTAAATCTCAAGATGCACTCGCTCGAAGCCCTCCTCAAAATTGAGAACATCGACATCTGTGCTGTAACGGAGCCCTGGTTTAAAGTAGCAGAAAGCACCCCTGCACTACCAGGCTATAACTCTTTCCACACCTTCAGGCCCCAGAACTTGGACCTAAGCTCCAAAGGTGGTGGTGTCTCCATATTCATTAAGAATATGCACACATGGGTGGAAGGTTGGCATAATGGTTAAGGTGTTTAACTTACAAACAAAAGGTGAAGGGTTTGATTCTCACATGGGATAACTGGCTAGGCTTAAAATGGTCCACAAGGACAGTTAGACTAGTACTAATCTATGAACCTTCATACTAGTAGCACAGCATAATGCATCGGAGATACTTCAGGTACAACTAACATTGGGCAAGCCAGCGATTCCGGTCGTAGCCTGCTATAGGTCCCCAACCATGTCCCAAGACTCTCACTCCATGTTCCTAAGCACCCTGGAAAATATTAGGGTCCAACCCAACACTCTCATACTGGGTGACTAACTATCCCTCCATTAACTGGGAAAACTATTCATGCACCAATACACTTGGACAACGTTTCTTGGAATTCATGAATTCCAATGCCCTGGACCAGCTCATTCTCACCCCCACTAGAGGGCACAACATCCTTGACCTGGTTATTACCAACATGGGGGATCATTGCTCTACACCAAGAGTCAATTCCTCACTAGTTAGATCCGATCACAAACTAATCACCATGGAAATCCACATCTCACCCATACCCCCCAATAAAGCAACCACTATGAAAAACTTCTCCAAAGCTAACTTTCATCTCCTAAAAACAGAGGTGGCTAACTTCACGGCACCCATGCAAATGGAGAATAGTTGCCTGACTGCCGAATCTTACACCAATGCACTGTATGAACATGTACATAAATGCATGGAACTAACCATACCCAACAGAACCAAGATGCTCTCCTCCAAAAAAACAGAAGCTAATCTGGTGGTCCC
The DNA here is from genome assembly GCF_019279795.1 of Protopterus annectens. Taxonomy (NCBI): domain Eukaryota; kingdom Metazoa; phylum Chordata; order Ceratodontiformes; family Protopteridae; genus Protopterus; species Protopterus annectens. The sequence continues at coordinate 1,294,540,500 of NC_056735.1, forward strand.
CTGCTGTTAAACTCTGCAACAGAAGGAAGAAACTGCATCAGAAAAAGGCGAAGTCCCAAGACTGGAAAAACCCCCCCATTAGCCTCAACAAAAACTTGAGATCCTTCATAAAATCCTGTACAGCTAGCTATGAAGGCAGAATTGCAGCAGATACTAAAGACAACCACAAGGCCTTCTATAGCTATGTCAAGAATCTCCACGGCAATACCCAGATTTGCTCAGAGTTACTGCACAATGGTACTTCCTATACTGAGCCAACATACTGGCCAACAGATTCAGTGCCAACTTTACCCCTCTCTCCACCCCTAAAGGACCAAGCACAATACCAGAAGAATGCCAGGCACCAGGCATTACTGCTTCACAGGTTAAAGCTGTATTATCCAAGGCCAAGAATATAGCTACCAAGGGACCTGACAATATCCCTGGCTGTGTTCTACATGAATTACAAAGTGAACTGGCACCACACCTGTGTGCCCTGTTCAATCACAGTCTCACCTCAGGCTTTGGCTCTTCTGAATGGCGCACTGCTACAGTCATCCCTCTTCATAAAGGGGGAGTGACTACAGACCCCTGCGAACTATCGCCGCATCAGCCTGATGAGTCTAACATGTAAGGCTATGCAGCGCATCATCATGGACCTAATTAATAAGGATACAGGGAATCGCTAAACTCTGGACCCAACGCAGCTTGGTTTTGTGAAGGGCAGATCATGGCTGCTCAACATGTTAACTTCTTCAAGTCAGTTACCAGAGCTATAGATGAGGGAAAGGTGGTTCATACAGCCTACCTCGATCTGCCCAAGGCCTATGACACCATTTGCCACTCAGGAATTATAGACAGACTCACAAAACTAGGCATCAACCCATATATCATTAAATGGGTTGCAAATTGGCTCACAGATAGATCCCACAGTGTGAAAGTAGCAGACACCAAGTCAGACTGCAGACCAGTAACAAGTGAGGTCCCACAAGGATCATTCCTGGGTCCTCTCCTGTTTGGCATCTACTTCTCAGACGTCCAGGCCAACACGGGGGGACTCTGGCTGATCAAATTCACAGACGATTGCAAGCTGGGAGCAATTATTAACTCTCCAAGTGATACAGACATTCTTCAGAAAGGCCTCACTGAGACAAATGACTGGTGTCAAAGCCATGGCCTTAGGCTTGATGCCAAAAAATGTGTAGTCATCCCCTTTGGGAAAAACTCAGTTTCCACAAAATCGATGGTAATTCACTGAAGGCGTTATAAGAGATCTGAGGACACAGGTTGACAGTAACCTCTCCTTTGACCAGCACATTGTCACTGTGGTCAGGAAGTCCTTCTATGTGGCACATAGGTTCATAGGTAGGTACTAGGATATCTGCCCGAAGGCATTTATAAGCCTAGCCAGAATGTGTTGGCTTTCGCCACCTTAGATTAGTTCCCTGTGCCTCTGTCCAGCAGAGCCACTGAAGTGATCCCTGGGGTAAACTTTCTGTTTCCCATCCACTCATCAAGGTTTCTCTTGAAGAGGGTTAGCAAGGAGCTCTGCCTAATGTAGATTGGAATCTTGTTCCAGAGCATGGGAAGTCTCTGGGACAGGGATCTATTCCTCCAGCATGTCCTATTTATTGTTGTGGTGAGGTTTAGATCCCTGGAGCATGTGGCTCGAGGGTATATGGCTTTCTTTAGGTGAAGCATGTCCATCAATTCTGGGTTGGACATGGCCTTGTATGTCAGGCAGAAATCACCTCTGAGTAAGCGGTATGCAACCGAATACAGCTGGAGTTTCTTCAGTCGAGCTGCATAGGGCATCTGCTTGAGGCCAGTGATCCTCTTGGTGAGGTACTTCTGTGGTCTTTCCAATTGTTGCAGGTGTTTTGTAAGGTACATCCCAAATGGGGCATTGTACTCTATGATGGGTCTGATGAGTGATGCGTAGAGGGGCCCAATGACCTCTTTCGATCTGGATGCAAACCCTTTTGTGATTAGGTGGGCCACACAGAAGGATTTTCTAACCACTTTGGCAATGAGACTATCAAAGGAGAGGTTACTATCTACTTGGGTCCCCAGATCCCTTATTATGTCTTCCGTATTTAGGGGGCTACCACCTATGTGGTAGTTTGTGGGTACTTTGTTTTTTCCAAAGGGGATGACTATGCACTTTTTGGCATTTAACTTGAGGCCATGGTTTTATTTATTTATTTATTTTTATTTTATTTTACATTTGTTGACCGGGCTAGTCTAACTGGATATATGTCCAATTTCAGTAGAGGCCCGGGGAGAAAAGCTCCAGGACAATAACAAATAAAAAAGTAAAATAGTGTAGAATAAAATAAAGTTTACATAGAGCAAAAATATTGATATACATTTAGGTACACACTGGTTAGTAATTATTTACAAAAATATCAAACACACTGGTAAGTAACCAATTACAATACATCAAAGACAATGGTTTTAAAAAAAAAAAAAAAAAAAAAAAAAAGGGGTACTATTTACAAAATTATAGGATACGACATTTATAATGAGTCAATCATAGTAGCTTACAAGTAAACAGTTCTACTTACAAATGAAATAAGAACAACAGTGTCAAGAGGGATAAGTAGAGGGAAAATTAGTAGAGTTAATCAGCTAGTCAGGGTTGTTGCAAGGGCATAGCCATTTTGTTCTGAGGAATATTTTCAGTTTTTGTTTGAAGAGGGGTAGAGAAGGAAGAGAAGTTAGGACAGTAGGTACAAGATTCCAGTTTTTCCCAGTAGTGTTTGAGAACAGAGAGTCACCTGCCAAGTTGTTTGACTTACTAATGTTAACTAACAATTTATTTGATGAACGTAAATTAGTAAGATTTTTATAGGGGTAATGATGTTTGAAAGTATTGGAGTATTATTTGGGTGGTAGAGGATCTTATGTGCAATGATAAGTTGACTATATTGAAGCTGATTTTGTAGCTCAAGCCATCCTAGTTGTTTTAGATTCTGACAGTGATGGGTTCTATAGGGATTACCAGTGGCAAATCTTGCAATATTGTTGTAGGATGTAGCTAGTTTGAAACAATTATGTTTTGACAGATTAGTATAGATTGGTGAGGCATAAAGTAGTGTTGAGATTAGATGGGAGTGGGCAATAGTAGATCTTGCTATAGGAATGAGGAAGGATTTGACTCTATATAGGGATCCCATTTTTCTGTTGACTGTTTTTATAGTGTTATTAATATGGGAGTCGAAGTTGAGGTTGTTGTCTATAGTAATTCCTAGGAGCTTGGTGGTAGCATCAGGGGTTATGACGGTACCACCAGGTATCTGTCTCAGTAAGACCCTTTTGGAGGATATCTGCGTCAGCCAGAGAGTCAATTACAGCCCCTAGTTTGCAGTCTGTGAACTTGGTCAGCCATAGTCCTCCTGTGCTTGCCTGTACCTCTGAGAAGTATATGCCGAACAGGAGGGGTCCTAGGACTGAGCCCTGGGGAATGCCACTTGTAACCAGCTTAGAGTCAGACCTAGCTCCTGCAACTCTTACCATGTGGGTTCTGTCCGCGAGCCAGATGGTAACCCATCTTGTGACATAGGGGTTTATGTTCAGGCTGGTGAGCTTGTCTATAATACCTGAGTGGGGAATAGTGTTGAAGGCCTTTGAGAGGTCTAGGTAGGCTGGGTGGACCACCTTTCCCTCGTCTATAGCTTTGGTAACTGTCTCAAAGAAGTCCACAAGGTATAGGAGGCATGATCTGCCCTTAAAGCCGAACTGGGTAGGGTCCAGTGTTTGGAGGTTCCAAATGTCTCTGTTAAATAGACCCACGATGATGTGCTCCATAGCTTTGCAGACCAAGCTAGTCAGGCTTACAGGGCGACAGTTCCAGGGGTCTGTTGTGGCTCCACCTTTGTGGAGCGGAATAACCGTTGCTGTGCGCCACTCTGTGGGCACGTAGCCTGTAGAGAGGCTGAGTTTACACAGTGTGTTTAGGTGAGGGGTTAGTTCATCTTTGAGCTCGTGTAGGATGCAGCCTGGGACACTGTCCGGTCCCATTGATGCCGTGTTTCTGGCTTTGGAGAGGGCTGCTTTAACCAGATTGTCTGTGATTTCAGGGGCACTACATTCTTCTGGTATCGTTATGGGGCCTTTTGGGGGTGAAGGGGGTGAAGTTTGCACTGAACCTGGCTGCCAGGATGTTGGCTATATTGGTCGGTTCAGTGTATTTTGTGCCATTCTGCATGAACTCCAAGCAGATCTGAGAATTGCCACTTAGATTCTTGACATAGCTAAAGAATGCCTTGTGGTTATCTTTGGAGTCCATGGCAATTTTTCTTTCGAAGCTAGCCTTGGATGATTTTATGAGGGAACGTAGTTTCTTGCTGATACTGATCAGGGATGTCTTCCCTTCTTGGGATTTTACTCTTTTCTGTACTAGTTTCCTCCTTCTATTGTATAGCTTGTTTATGGCAGGGGTCCACCAGACTAGTTTCCTTTTCTTGGAGGAGTGAGTCTTGGTTTTGTTTGGGGTAGCACAATCCATGCATTCTTGTAGGTGCCTGTAGAGTGCATTAGTAAAGGATTTTGCAGCTTGGACAGTGTTATCCTTTAGCATGGGGGCTTTGAAACTTCCCACCTCGGTCTTAAGTAACGTGAAGTTTGCTTTTGAAAAGTTTTCACGGTTGTTTCTTTGACCGGGAGTGGTGGTGGAATGTGGATATCCAGAGTGATTAGTTTATGGTCAGATCTAACCAGCAAGGGGTTGACCTCCAGTGTGGAACACCAGTCGCCCATGTTGGTAATGACCAGGTCCAATATGTTGTCACCTCTGGTGGGGGTGTTGACCAGATGATCCAGGGCGTTTGAGTTTATAAACTCTAAGAAATGTTGGGCAAGGGAGTTTGTACTTGAGTAGTTCTCCCAGTTAATGTTTGGGTAATTGAAATCACCCAATATCAGGGTGTTTGGTAGGACATTTATTTTTCCCAGTGTTTCCAGCAATGTGGAATGGGGCTCCTGGGACATGGTGGGTGATCTGTAGCAAACTATAATTTTAATAGCAGTTTTGCCCGTTGTTAGTTGCACGTGGATGATCTCTGAAGCATCGTGCTGTGCCACTAACCTGGAGGTGTGGGTATCCTTGATGAATATGGATACTCCCCCCACCTTTTGTATTTCGGTCCGAGTTTTGTGGCCGAAATGTATGGTATGAGTTGTAGCCTGGTAGTGCTGGGGTGCTCTCTGGAGCCTTAAACCAGGTTTCTGTTACAGAACATATATTGACTTTCTCCATACTGAGGAGTGCCTCGAGTGCGTGCATTTTGTGGTTTAGACTTCTGGCATTGAGTAGCATTACCCTCAGTTTTTTTTTACTTGTATTATTTACGGTGGTGGGTTTGTCTTTTGAGCCTTGTCTAAAAAGGCACTATGGGGGTGGCAAGAGCCTTGGCCAGTATTCGAAAGCCTAACAGTGACAAGTGCAAGCCGTCTCTAGCGAAGCAGCATGGCTTATCGAGCATGTCATCCCAGGCTGACAGACAATGGATCCCCTTTGAATGACACCAGAAGCTTAGCTAATTGTTGAAATTGATAATTTTTTCTCTATACTGTGGTATCATTCTTGGTGAGGACAGGATGCTACTCAGGGTCAGGGTCATACCGGCCTGGGCTACGTGATCAGAGAGCTCCTCCATGTCTCTTTTCATGTCGTCCAGGGAGGTACGGCTCAGGTCATTCACACAAACATAGACAATGACAGAGTCATATTTGTACTTGTTCTGGAGTGACCTGAGATGCTTGTGTTATGTGGCGGATCCTGGCATCCGACAGGCAGCTAACCGTAACGTTCTCCTTGTTCAGCCTAGTGAGTGGGACGTCAGTGTGCCTGACTAGAGAGTCACCTATTACTAGTGTGTTACGTTTGTTATTTTGCCTTCAGGGCTGTGATTGCGTGGCACACTGGTTTTGTGAAGTATGTGTTTCATGGTTTGTGTTGGAGGGTGGAGGTTGCTTCGATGTCTGCTCTGGAGGTCTCTGTTGCTTTTGCAGATTTTTATTTAGAGCCTCCGAGTATGTTTTCGTATATTTGTGTGTGTTTTTTGCCGGTGCTGGTTTCATAGGTCTATGTGAGACTGGTGGTGTGATGCAAGTAATTCCCTTCTCCTCTTGACTGCCTGGTCCAGTCTTGGGTTGAGAGAGCTTAGCCTCCAGCATGGCTGCAAAATTGCATCTCTCGCATGTATTAGTGTTTGGTGGAAGGAGGAGAGGGTTGTCTGTGTACATGAGGCAATTTAACAACTTCTTTTTCCGGCTTTTCCCGGTTAGGGGTCACCACAGCGGATCACCTGTCCGCTCATGATTGGCAGTGGAGTTTTACGGGGTCGAGTTGCCAGCCCGGCGCCCGACCTTCCACAGAAGGCGCACACATGCACACACTCATGCCTAGGGCCAATTTAGAGTGTCCAATCCACCTACAGCATATCTTTAGGATCAGGGAGGAAATCAGAGCACCCGGAGGAAACCCACGCGACCACAGGGAGGACATGCAGACTCAACACAGAAGGCACCCCAGCCGAGAATCGAACCAGAGAACCTCTTGCTGTGATGCGGCAACGCTAACCTGCCTCAAAATGCCCAGATTCACCAGTTGGACCGGAAAGTACACCTGAAACTGCCCTTTGGACATGCCTGGATAGTTACAGTGAACTGTTTTACTGATTGGCTGGTAAGGTCGAATAGAGGGCCTTGTCCTACAGTACGGGGGGGATCTAGTGCTAATGTTTATTAGTGCTTGCTATGAGTTTTGAGCAAGTGCAGGGATGAGAAGTGAATGGTTTGAGTGCTTAAGTTGAAAGTTTGTCTAGTTCCAAGGGAAAAATTGAAGAGTAGACTTTGTGGAGCTGGGAATAGTTATACCCAAGCTAACCGGCGTTGCCCGGCACGCAAAACCGTGCAAATGCGGGTTTTATAGCAGGGAAATGAAAGAGAGAAATTAGCCCAAAATGGCCAATAAACTACTAATTTCTGGGCTGAAACCACTCCTCCAGGGACAGATAGGCTGCTCAAAGCTCCCTCTCTCACAGTGAACAGAGAAACTTCCTTCTATCCAAGTAAGGTATGGGCAAACACAGAAATTTGTAACATAGCCCTGAATTCAGCACTAACCTGAAAACTGGACTATACTAGCTTAGAAAGGCAGGAAAACAAGTATTTTTTTTTGTTATTTTAAGAAAATAAAGCAGATACAATAAAAAAACACTTTAAATGCACAGAAATTACCAAGGGTTCTGCATCTAGGAAGAAACAGGTTATCGTCTCTCTCTCTACTCGTCCCTCATTAGACTGATCATAGAGTATAATGCCCCTTTTGGCATCTACCTCACTAGACACCTGCAACAGCTGGAGAGGCCACAAAAGTACCTCAACAAAGGGGATACTAGGCCTTACACACATGCCCTACATGGACAGACTCAAAAACTCCAGCTTTTCTCTGTTTCATATCACCTAAGAGGCGATCTCTGCTTGACTTACAAAGTCATATCTGACCCAGCTCTGTTAGAAATGCTACATCTAAAGAAATCCCAATCCCTCCGCACCACACGTTCCAGAGACCTCAACCTCATCATCACAATCAACAGAACATGCTGGAGGGACAGGTTCATAACCCAGAGACTGCCCATGCTAGGGAATAGACTTCCCATACATGTCAAGCAAAGCACCTCACTGGACCTCTTCAAGAGAAATCTTGATGAGTGGATGGGAAATAGAAAGTTCACCCAGGGAATCACTCCAGTGGCTCTACTCACTAGAGGTACTGGGAACTAACGTTGGGCGGCACAAAGCCAGGGCAATTCTATTGGCTAGGCTTGTAAGGGCTCCAGGACCATTAGCCTAGTACACACCTATGAACATAAATCAATCCTCTCTACTGTAGAAGAAAAAAATGTGTTCTTTTTCTCTACTTTCGTCCTCCTAATGGTTAAACTTCAAAGAATTTTGCTAGCAACAGAGAAATCAGAGTCAATGTAATCTACCATTGCTCTTAAAATTTGCTAAAATTATATTTTTGCTTTTTTGTTTATCATATTTTACTTCTATTTGAACATACAATGTATGTAACACTGAACCTGAAAAATGGTCCACTCAGGTCTGTGTTCAACCCTGGTTAATAAATTAATAAATAAATACATATATAAATCAATCCTCTCTACCCAAGAAGAAAAAATGTGCTCTTCATCTCTATCTTGCCATGGCAAACTTAAATAGGGAAAATGACTACATTTTTCAGAATGGTGAAAAGGCTGATCATGTGGGTGCCCTATTCGCAGAACAGCCTGACCAAACATTTCTCCCTTATTCTCAGATCCACAAAATAATGTACACTGCAGCCAAGGGTAGTTTCTTACTTGTCTGACTTGTCGTTCAGTAAGTCACACTCCAACAAAATAATGTAATCAAACAGACTCCAATTAAAAGTTCTATAACTCATTCTGAGGTTGCCAAAGTCTGACACAGTTAAAAGGGTGCAGTGGTGAAGTCATCAACATCAAGTGTGTGCAGGGGGCTTACCTCCATGTGGAAAAAACTTAAAATGATTTCATTAGCTGGCTGGATTGTAGCTCACTAAAACAGAAGTCAATTAAATGAAATGTCACCTGGCAAGGTAGTCTTGCCAGCACATTCATTTCCCTCAGCATGTGAAAGATTATGATGGAAATGCCCCAGTCTATGGCTCACAACAGGCATACTGTCTGTTTGCACATAGGTATGGCTGCACACCTTACTGCTTTTCTCTGTACCAAACCATGGTTTGTTTGAGCAACAGAAGTGCTCTTGCTTGCTGCAGCTTCCCCTCCAGAGTTTGAAGGCTGAAAAACGTCATACTTAGTTGGAGTAGCTTTACAAGTAGCCACATTTTCTTGAATCTACATATAGTCATTATACAGCAACCTAGGTTAACCCCTCAACTGAATAAAACATTCATCAAAAGTATGTCACAGTTACTTTTCACGGTAGCATAATCTGACAATGAAACTAGTGGGAAAAGGTGATCACAGGAGCTGATGATAACAGAAAGGCCATGAGGGATGATGACTGCATGGCCACTAACACCTCACAGTCCACTGAAGCACATTCAAAGGTGGGCTAATGCAAAAGTGAAGGTGGCATATATTGTGAAGCAAGACCTTTGGCTTTCACATAAAAGATGGGCATGTGGCTACCTCTAAAGGCCTTTCTGCAAAAAGGAAAAACTGACAACATTGTGTGTTCAGTTCCACCCATATAAAAAGAATCGCCCACAATGTTTATCCAAGTGATATACCATGTAAGTATACAAGCAAGGCCCCCTCTAGAGGTCCTATACAGGGGACCACCAGGAACAACTTGTCTAAGCAATGAGTCATCAGGAGGAGTCCATTCTCTTCCATGCAGTAATCCATCACAGTGGTTAATAACCTGATCAATATGGTGGTTACCAAGGCTAAAACAAATGGTGGTATCTGCCGACAGTGAAATGAATGAACTTCCTATGGGGAGAGGTGAAAAATGTCCTGAGAGGCATCTATCAGGTCCACTTATATCATTTGAGCATCCTATGAAATTAAGAAAAAGAACATCTAAATAATCACCCACAAAGAAGGCATGAAGGTCTAGAATAAGACAAAATCTCTACACCTCCAATCTCTTCTGAAATGAGGAAAGTTAAGAACATCCTTTTCTCTCTTTCCAAAGAAGTGACAGACTCTTCTGACTTTCTTAGCAATAATACCTGGGTCTGTTCCAACAGCTCTGCTGAAACAGACTGCTCTTTTATGAGTAGTCATGATAGGGAAAAACCTAAAAGTTCTACAATGGGGCCATATCAGGCTATGACCAGAACTCAGTAGTCACTGGTTGTAGCTCTGTAAACTAGCAAATCTTTGAGAGTTGAGATCTCATACGTAGTTTTGAAACACATCATGGACTGTCATAAAAAAAAGGGAGAGAGGACCGTCCGATACCTAAATGCCCGTTCCATCTCAAAACAAGGGTCTACATTCTCCTCTGGAGGTCTGTACCAATATTCATTGAATCCTGACAAAAGACAAAGTCTCCCCAGAATGGGCACTCAGACGTTTGTTTCCACTCATGCTTGAAAGAGGAGAGTGAATCATTCCATTCAGTGCAGTCAAGCACCCACTAATGCTGCCCTCGGTACACCATCAGCACAATCACAACAGATAAATCAGAAGCTTACAGAATAATCAATTATGAAAATCTTAATGAAAGCTGTCCCTCCCCCCAAAATCACAAATTCCTGTCAGCCAACAGGGAGGTCTGGGAATGTAAGACAGACAGTTAAGAGCACTAAAAATCTAAACAAAGACGGTGACCACCTTGCCTAACATGTCCAAAATGTTGGACTACTTACCTGGTGGAAAACAGCCAGTTGTTGTGGTGCGATGGTGTATGATGGACTGCAGTGATCACACAGGAACATGATTTAGAATATTTGATAAGAATCTAACTCCAATCCATCTGGGATCTAGTCTGAGCATTTATATTCTTAGGAGCAAAAGGACATAACTCAGTTGCTTCCATACTCTGGTAATAAAAACATACAAAAAATAACAGCAATTGAAAAAGGGTGCATCTACTGCCGCAGTGATCATCTAGACATTCACTGTTAATGTAAGTTTTCTAACACAACTGTCTAGTAGAGTTTTCAGCTGAATCAAGAAGCTGTTGTTAATAAAGGGATAATTAGTAGTGCACACAAAATACTGTACGATAAACTTTAGGAATCAATCAGAGGAGGTTAGAAAAGATTGGATAAGAAATTTACAAGGGAACAATAGGTGGACAGAAGTATGGGTTCCAAGTATGCAACAAAGTCTAGAAGGTTTAGGATTTTTGCTGGAAAGTGTTTGAATAGGTATTTTTATCTCTCCAGCAGGACTCCAAAGAATTTTTCCTCAAGTACATGGCAAATCTTGGAGGTGTGATGGGGAAGAAAGGAAATAGTGTAATGAGTTGGCAGACTTTAAAGATTCCCTACACAGTACTCTGTCAGAAATAATGGGTGAGCAAATGGGTGTAACTAAAGAAACAATTCTTTTGAGCTGGGACACAGGAACTGAACTGCCTAGTCTTAAGGTCTTGTTAAGCTTAATTCTGGTGAGTGCCAAAAATATATTACTAGAAAATGCAAATAAAGTCTAAATCAACTGTATTTTAAGTATTAAATATTGTAACAGCGAAAAACAAACTGAAAGTGGGATCTTTTTTAAAGGGAAGGATCAAGCTACACAGAAATAGAAATTATAGAAACAATACTTGCAGATTATTATTCAGGAGGAGGAGGAGGAGTGATGTTTAAGGGAAGGCAGGAATTGATCAATTTATGTAATTTTGGACAGATGACAGTTATAAAAAAGAACATATATGATGGGAAGTTAGGTGTGAAGGGGGGCGCGAGATGAGTCAAAGTAGTACAATTCAGGCTACACAAAGACTAGTTTAGCCATTCTAAAAAAGAAGCAGCAGTAAAAAACACTTTGAAATTCTGTTCTGTGTTTTAAGTAGTCATTGAACGGCATGAAATGTTACTAAAACTGATTGAAAGACAGCAGTGTATGTATGTAATATCAATGTAGTGACAGGAGCTTTAGGAAGAAAGAGGCCTGCATGATGTAATTTTTACACAGACGCAACGTATTGTGGGATACCTAGAGGCAGACTAAACAATCAGAATTACTTCAAGATGTCAGACCCCATGTGGTCAGACTCAAAAATTACATATACAAATATTTAAAAACCTGTAAATAGTCCCAGAGTGGTGTTAAAATGTAGGAAACACCAACCCATAATGAAATAAACTTGTTTGTTTTCGAGTCTGCGGGTATGGTTCTCCTTTAAGCAACAGCTGGATTTTCTAAAGCAATAGCTGCTGGGTATGATCAGGGATGAGTGTATAAAAGCTTAAATGACTGAGGAACTTTAAACAATCTACCTGCTTTCTTGGGGGCAGCAGGATATCTGTCAGGCACGTTACAGGCTGGGATAAAAACATCCTCCAGTGTTGAAAGAACAGGAGGAATTAAGGTAGACTCAGGAAATTCGGGCTGCAATAAATCATAATACTTCTACAGGGGCTGTGGAATATCACTATGCTCCCAATGAAATCACAGAGTCATTCTGGAAATGGTTTTAGATAAATAATCCTTCAAAGGAACTGCACAAAGCTACATTTTCCTCAAAATCTGAATCCAAAATCAGAGAAAGAACAACAAAAATTCCATTCACATTCATTCTGTCATTCAAAAACTTGAACATCTTTAAAAAATAAAAAAAAAATCTTTTGCCAGAAACAGCTACAATGGAAGGGGTCAAGAGCCAGAACTAAACCCAGAGCCAAGACCAATAAATCACTGCTGTCCAAAGTTAGTGAGACAGGAGAAGAAATGTGTCTAAAGTTTTTTTTTTCTTTTTGACAGGAATTTCTGAAGAAACAGATCCATGTATGCAAGAAAAACCTCTCCCAAGGGATAGGCGTAGAATTCTGTCTAAACACAGTAAGTCTCTGCCCCTTCTCCCATGACTGACAAGTATCAAAGGCACTCCAACATCCACAGAGGATATGTCTATCCCCTGGCTCATGGTGGTTGTAGGGACTATGCCAGAGGGAGCCAGGGAAGAGATGAATGATCACAGAAGCCAGTAATGGCCAGAGTCACATGCCTGTGGCTGAAGCACTTTAGTAGCCTGCTTTGGTGGCAAAGGCTGTTTTCGCAATTTTCTTCATTTTGGGGTTGGAAAAATTAAAAATTGAGGAACTGGTAAGCTGTTCCATGGTTAAGCCAAAAAAAAAGATGTCAGATTAAGCAGCAGTGGGTAAAACAGGTAAGTAGTAAATAAGTAACTTTTTGTCCATAAAAACGCAGCAGAATGCACTTTTAAACACCTTCCTCAGTCAAAAGTAAAACATCTTTTACCAAAGTAAAATATTTTAATTAGTTTTAACAACCTTTTACCATAAAAGTAAGAGTGACATTCTCATTTGAAAATAATTGTCACATCATATCAAATCAATAAAAAACACCTTTTTCTAGCTTTAAAATTAGTATTTATATGAGAAAAAGTTAAGTGAATGTCCCCCCCCTCCCAAAGGGAACTCATCCGGCTAGCTGATCCTCAATAACCTGCAAAAGGAGTGCTCTTTGGCAGTCTGAAAGCTCTGAAGGGCTTGGCACTCAAAACTGACTTGCTGGTCAGCTCAGTTTGAGTTGACTAGGTAGGTTCTCTCATAACAGTTAAGGTCTTCACCTCAAGGACATAAGGTACAGGATTTGACTGCAACCTCAGGTTATTGGCTTGGCTTAAAATGGCCCTTCAGGGCCGTCAGCCTACTACACACCCCTATGTACCTGACTACATCTTTTATGAGGTTGGGGGTTGGCATAATGGTTAAGGTGTTTACCTCACAGACAAAAGGTACAGGGCTTGATTCTTACTACGTGGAAATTAGTTAGGCTTAAAATGGTCCAAAAATGGTAGCTAGCCTATTATTTACCTATGGTTTGAGTATATGGAAGTTGCTCAGAAAGCTCTGGAAGTTGGCCAGCTGTTATATCCTTAAAAGGATAGAACCCACATTGCTAAGGCTACTGCAGGGATGATCTGCATGAGAAACATGCAAAGGTGTTTTGGAGGTGTGAGAAGGTGAAAACTAGCAAAACTCATAAGGTTTGGCAATGTCGGACAGCTTATGGGCTCTGGAATAAGGGGAAGAAATGCCCAAAGACCAGTAAGAAGTATGGATGTTTGGGATAACAGACAAAAAAGGAAGAATAAAGAAGAGAAAGTAAAACAAAAAGGAAGACTGTGTTAAGAACTAGTTAATACATAAAAAGAAAAAGAGGAGGGAAGAGTGAAAGTGAGAAGTTAATGGGTGGGAAAACAGAACCCAAGAGAGTGGGAAGCCTAAGAAGGAATGACGACATTTAAGAGATTGATTACGGTGTACTTACATGCAAGCCTGTATATGTGAGTCATCAAACTACAATGGGGGTGGAGAAGTGTTTCTGTCTGAAAAGTAATAATTTTGAAAAATCATAGGACCTTTCGAGCTCTAGCAAACTGTGATTATGGATACAGTCCAACAACCATACAAACAGGGGGTGTGTGTTGCACAAGCAGCTGACCTTTCCCAGCTGATGGTAATCCCCAAAGTCTACAGCCACGGTAAAGCTAAACCTAAAGCTAGTTTCAAATATCCTGGGAGAAACTCATTTTAAGGGGATCCAGTACCTGTCAGCTGGGATGTATGGTAGATAGACCATGCTGCTTTGCCAGAGATTGTCTTCATTTGTCACATCTGGGGATTTCGGTTATTGGCTAAAGCTCTTGCCATCCCCCGTAGTGCCTTTTTTAGGCAATGTCACGCCACCAAAATTCTCGATGTAAAAATATCTTCAAAAAGCAGCTTCAAGGTTATGCTGCTAAATGCTAGCAGTCTAAACCTAAAATTGCACTCACTGGATGCAGACCTCACCTTAGAAGATGCTGACATCTGTACAGGCAGAACCTTAGTTTAAGGATGTTGAAAGCACCCCGGCCATACTGGGTTATAATGCATTCCACACATTCATACCACAAACTGAAAGTGGGAGAACTAAAGGAGGTGTGGTATCAATATTCTTCAAATATAAATACACTACTAGATTGGTTAAACAAACTAATTGCCTTGAACTAATCCAGGTCCAACTGACTGTAGGTAAGATCCCTTTCCAAGTTATTGTCAGTTATAGGGCCCCCTCCATGAACCAGGATACCCACACTCCATACGTGGATGACATGAATCGCTCAAGATACAAACAAACACTCTGGTTTTAGGTGAATGACTACCCGTTCATAGACTGGATAAATTACAAGTGTACTAACACACTTGCCCAAAGGTTCTTGGACTTCAACTCCAGTGCCCTGGACCAGTTGGGTGACACCCCCACAAGGGGCCCAAACATTCTGGATCTGGTGCTTACTAAGATGGCTGATCACTGCACCACCCCATGTGTGCGGCCCTCCCTAGTGAAGTCTGATTATAAATCAGTCTCATTAGAAGTAACAATAACATCTCACCTCCCATTAGCAGCAACTAGACTAAAAAACTTCTCCAAAGCCAGTTACAATAGCTTCACAGCCCCAGCCCTCATTGATGGTACACTGGGATTTACACCAATGCCTTGTATAAGCGCATATATATACATATACGCATATATATATATATATATATATATATATATATATATATATATATATATATATATATATATATATTTATATACACTGGCTCGGCCATACCTGACAGGATCAAAACAAGATCCTCAAGAAAGAGCAAACCTTCCTGGTGGACATCCGCCATTAACAGATTATACAATAAGAGAAAGAAATTGCTATCCAACAGCAGGGAAGGAATGGTCTTTGAACTGGAAGCATTCCCTCCTCGGCTTAAACAAGCAAATAAGACACCTTGTAAGGCATTCTAACTATAAATCCAAAGTAGCCTCCTTTGCCAAGGATAACCATAAGTTCTTCTTTAGTTATCTCAGAAATCTTAAAGGAAAAACCCAGATCTGTGCAGAACTGGTTGTTAATGGCACCACATACACTGAACCTGCAGAAATAGCCAACCTGCTAGCTGACAGGTTCAGTGAAAATTTCTCCCCCCTGTCACTGCGACATATCCCCCAAAGCATCCCTACCACCTGCCCTATGCCAAGTATCTCCAAGGAACATGTCATAAACGCTCTCTCCAAAGCCAAAAACACAGCCTTTATGGGACCTGATAATATCCCAGGTTGCATTATAACTGGATTAAAATAGGAACTAGATGTACCCCTGGGTACTCTCTATCCACAGTCTAAGCACTGGTTTTGCACCTGCTGAATGGAAAACAGCAACACTCATCCTGTTACATAAAGGAGGCGCCTCCACAGACCCTGGAAACTACAGACCCATAGGTCTTGACCAGCCTAATCTGCAAGGCTATGGAAAGAATAATCATCGACACTATCAACAGAGATACAGAAGATCTTTAAAAGCTCAACCCAACCCAGTTTAGCTTTGTTAAAGGGAGATCCTGCTTCTTGAACTTGGTGGACTTCTTTGAGACAGTCTCCAAAGCCCTAGACAAAGGCAAATGCGACCTACCAGGACCTGGCCAAGGCCTCTGACACTATTCCGCACTCAGGCATCATTGTAAACTCACCCGTATATTGTCAGGTGGGATGCAACTGGCTCACCAATAAAACGCACACAGTTAAAATAGGTGACTACCTCCACCAGCAGACCCATAACCAGTGGTGTTCCAGAGGAATCTGTGCTGGGGCCCCTATTGTTTGGAATCTACTTCTTGGACATAAAGGATAAAACAAAAGGCTTACGGCTGACAAAGTTGGCTGATGATTGCAAACTGGGTGCAGTCATTAAGTCCCCAGATGATGTCAACACCCTAACAAGATGGACTTACACAGACAAATGACTGGTGCAAATGTCACGGGCTAAAACTCAAAAAAAATGCATCATCAACCCCTTCGGCAAGTGTGATGTCCCTGCAGATTACCACATTAATAACACCACCCTCAGCATGCAATCAGTGATGAGTGATTTGGGTACACAGGTTGACAGCAACCTTTCCTTTGACCAGCACATCTCCACAGTGGTAAGAAAGGCTTTCTATGTTGCCCACCTCATAAGTAAGGGCACTGCATCCAGAACAAAAGAGGTTATAACCCCCTGCACTCCTCACTCATCATGTCAATAACACTCTACAGTGCTACCTTTGGTATGTACCTTACACAAGGCACCTGCAGCAATTGGAAAGACCTCAAAGGTTTCTTACAAAGAAAATTCAGGGTCTTCAGCACGTCATATGTTGACAGACTGAAATCACTGTCACTATACTCTTGTCTCTTGCAGACTAGTCAGAGGTGACCTCTGCCTTGCACATAAAGCAATCTCAGATATTAATGCAAAGGAAATGCTGCACATTCGCAAATCAAGTGGTATCAGATGCACTCGCTCTAGAGAATGCAATCTAGTATGTGAAATCAATAGGACTTGTAGAGACAGATGCATCTCACAGAGGTCACCTCTCCTCTGGAATAAACCTCCAATTCAGGTGAAGAACAGCCCCTCACTGACCCTATTTAAGCATAACTTGGATGACTGGATGGGAAACTGCAAATTCAGCCCAAGGGTTTCACCTGTGTCTCTCTTGGACAGGGGTAGTATTTGTTGATTTATTTCCACTTAATACCTTGATATTCTTGAGAACAGGGGTTGTACTTGGCTAGGTTTGTAAGGGCCCTTGGGTCATTATTCTAGTAACCTCCTATGAGACTATGATACTATGATCCTAAAGTGGCATCCAGAATGGCTTAATCTATCTTGTTATGAGAAAGTACATCAATGGCAGCAGGCAGACATCAGACAATACAGTTCCAATAAAGGCATGAGCATCAAATTTATAGCAGGCTACTTGGGAAACCCATGAAATCTATGAAGTTGAAGAGCTCTTCCAACGTTTTCCTTCTCTGTGCGGTGGCGAAAGTCCAGAGCTTCTCCAACAGGGCTGAAGTGTGATATGTAGGACAGACAAGTTTGTGGCATATCCACAAAGGCATAAATCTTTGTGACCAAAACCAGTCCACAGTCCTGGATTCCATATTAGATGGTATGGTGGGGTCTCATAATCTGGCACAGAAATCTGCAGCAGGGTACAGAGTTACAAAGCCAGTCCACTCAAGTAGCAGCCTGCAAAAGTAGTTTACATTCTTAAAATTTGACAGCCTGACATTCAAGTACCTCAAAGCAACACAAACAGCCCCTAATAATTTATTCCATGAAGTGGAACACCTCAGAGATGTCTGATGTCTGCATTTCTTTCTCAAACTCAAGACAAGACTATCCTATAAGCATACTACATGAGCCTGTCTTTCGAGGAAAAAATCACTAGTTAGGACTACCTTGTGTTAAACAAAAATGGTCCCACCTCCTTGAGACTTGAGTTTTGTTTTCAAGCAACTGAAACCAAAACCTTTCAAGATGGCAGCTTCAATATCTTTCTCAGAAGAATAGTTTTATATTTTTTGCTGGATATCACTTCAACCAGTCTAATTTGAGTTACAAGCCTTGATGTGTAGAGAGTCATTCACAGTGTTTCACATGGACAGAGTCAGTCTCAGAACAATGCCTTCATTTACATTTAAAGCAGTGTCACAGGCATTTCTCAAAAAGCAATTCAGCTATCAGGGTAGTTCCGCAACGCTCAAAAATACAGGGAAAGATCCTGAACCGTCTGCATGGTCAAACGCAACTGGTCACTATCTGAAGAGAAACAAGGCTGCGAGATGGAACGGCCAGTAATTTGTGGCTTTTTCCCAGTGTAAGGACAGCAAATCAACAACTAAGCAAATCCTTTCTAAGTAGCTGTCTCACTCTATAGTTTTTCTGCTTCAGCCCAAACAGATGAAAACTGAAAATGCTATAAACCAGCCAGAAACCTGAAAAATCTCCTGCCCTCTATATATGTGGAAACCTGAAGTTAAACATCCTTCATGCCACAGTAAAAGCATAGGAATATAGCCTGCAAGATTAGCATTATACTGAGGTATTTTTGGATGAGGAATTTGTTTAATTTTGAGAGAGCTACAACAGGTCTCCAGGGTCTGATTTGTGGAACCACATCCATTTTCCTCTTTGGGGGGAGGGGAGTAGACTCCTTCTATGGCTGGGGAAGCCAAAAGCTGGTCTGGAACAACTGCTCCTGCCAAGAAGGTCTGATCTTGTGGCCGGGAGGGGGGGGGTCTCCTTAAAAGGTGGGATGATCATGAACTCATTTCTGCATCCTGGATTAAGTAGCTCCTCATCCAAGAGCTTGTGGCCTAGCTGAACTAGTACTCTCACAACACAGTCCTTTTCCTAGAACTTGGAGAGGGAATGAGAGAGCAGACTTAGTCAATACTGGAAAGCACTGCATTGAGAAGGGGTTTGTTACCCTGCTTCTGAACTAGTGCTTATCCTTGCCTCCAAAGTCTTTTTTTAAAGACAAGTCTATGATGTAACTAAGCAGTTACTAAGGAAGAGTCTGCACTCTCAGGTAAAACATGAATTTTCAAATGACAGTGACACAGATACTACTTTAGAGACTAAGGACAAAAGGGACTGCATATGTTCTAGTTTAGTATGATGGACTTAAGTTGCTAAAGCAATCAAGTGTCACAGATAAAACAGACTGTCAGGAAGTTTATTTAAGGGACATTCCAGCAAAATGTTCTTCCTCAGCTAAACACAATTATTCAAAAAGGAGCAATTAAGTGCATTATAAACACACAACCTTAATTCACTAAACACTGAACACCCTCTTCCTCATAAGGATATAGGTCTTCTTCATCCACAGGACTTGCTTATCAACTCTTCTAACTGCACTCGATCAGTCTATTCTTTCAAAGAGCTGGGCAAAAGCTCTAGAGAACATTTGTTCCTGCCCTGATACCTCAATCGGGCCATTTGTTTTTCAATGGTGAAAACACGGTTGTTGGAAACAATCCAACTTGCTAGTCCTGCACAGCAGCCTAGTCCTCACCTAATGGAGCACCCCCTACCTTTCCCTGACTCTCTGAGCTCAGCTGCATGCTGCGACATGCTTACTCAGCTACATGCATAAGCATTATGGGAGTCAAGCTAACAGTCTTGTGCTCCATGGATATAACTACCTAGTGCTCTCACTAGGTGTCACACAAGTGGTGTGTCAGAGCACCCCCTCATCCACCCACCATGGATGGAGCCAGCAGTGACCACTCACTCCCATCTTTTCCAGTCAGCTCTATCACACACATCTGATCCACTACTCTGTCCATAGTCGACTTCATCCCTCCATGCAACTAGAATTGGTCTAAACAAATGTCTTTAAAAAAAAAAAAAAAGTGTATGATAAAATTAAGGAACAGGTTATAAAGTAAGAGTTTGTTGTTTGAAATCTTCATTATTTGTAATAACCTTTTTAAAAAGTCATTATTATTGCATCTGAAAAGTATTTAATGTTTACAATCTGTGGAGCAATACCAGAGTTGCTGTTTTCTGCTTGTTTAATGACTATTAGATTTATGCACTAAAATAACCATAATTTTTGGTTAAAACAATGCCAAAATCTATAAACTGTAAGTGAAGATAAATATATCCATCTAAAGTTAGCCAGAAACAAATGCTACATGCAAATAAGTAATACCAATAAAAAGCAACCTTCTAAGTCCATATTTCAGTCACAAAGAAATCAAAGTAATGTAGTAGCCATTCAGTGCATTTTTAAAACATAAAGTGAAAACTTTGCAAAAGTTGTTTAAATTCTAGGTACAGAATGAAAATATCCGGGCAACTAAAAAGCAGTTAAGATCACTGTATCAAGAAACAGCACATTTGCAGCTAGTCACCTTATGTTTCCTGGAGGTTGACAAAAGGTGCACTTGAGGTCCCATGCTTCTGAATCCCATATTGTGACAATTTCTTCAAAACTGACAGCCAAAATTGAGCCATCCTCTGAAAAACAACAGTTTGTTGCTTGTCGTTTATGGTAGCTCCCAACAAAGTCACAGCTCCAACATCTGGTCTGCTGTCCTGTAGAAGATCATGTAGAATAATAGATTGATTTCTAGGCTCAAAATTTATCATAAATGTCTTTTTATTCAGGCTGAGTTTGGAGTACTGATCAAACTTCATATTCTTAATTTTAACCCTGTGTCTTTTTGTCACCTATAAAATTATTTCCAACACAAATTAAGAATGTGTACTTAATTTATCAGAGTTAATGAAAACATGAGTATCACCACACATAAGCAACAAAGAGGAAATTTCACTGTTACACAACAGAATAAAAAAAAATGACTGACATACCACAAATAAATCAGTTTCATCTTTAGTTCAGTAATGAGGGTCATTCTCTACTTAAGACTTCTTCAAATAAGAAGCAATTTAACAATCGAAGATGCATCACATATCATCCAGCCAGTAATTAACAATCCTTAACTAACACACAACTTCTTTCACAAAATGAATGCCTTAAATGTACTGACTGTAAAGCACATTCAAAATTAAAAGCATCATCGAAACTGGATTATTTTGATGCTTCTAATAAAAGTTGCCATTTGATTTTTTAAAATCTGATTCTCTTTCCATATCACCATCACTTAAATTCCACTGCACATTACTATGAACATAAAATAAAAAATCTTTTATTGTTGTGTCTTTCGGCTTTTCCCGGTTAGGGGTCACCACAGCGGAACTCCGGTCCACTAATGATTGGCAGTAGATTTTTACGTGCCGAGTTGCTGGCCCTGACGCACAACCTTCAACGAAGGTACGCCCATTCACGCATGTCTCCACACAGAAGACGCTCTTAGCTGAGAATAAAACAGGACATCATCTTACTGTGAGGCGACAACGCTACCGCAGCACCACCAAAATAAAAATCTTTTATTAAACAGACATAATTCTATGTGCTTAAAACAGAGCATTATTCTCATTTTGATTTTTAAAACCATACATATGCAGACAAGACTAGCCAAATATTTACGAAATGGTATTTAGCAACATAAGAGTCGCACCTTAAGCATAAAGAAATGTTGGCAATACTGATACAGCTGCAAGCAAAGAAACAAGAACTATCGTTTTCATTTGAAAGACAATGCATAGAATGTCCATCTAAGATAAACCTACAATTGCATTCCATACATTTGCATGCACCTTTCCTTTATGTGTTACGCTTATTCTCCTCAACTACTTCTCTTACGCTGTAACACACTTTGCTTCCTTTTGCTAAGTTATGTACCCTTCTTAATTAAAATCCAATACAGTGAGGGGGCAAGGTTATGAAAATATATGGATGACTTAGAATTCAAAAATCTGAAGTTCTGATTGGAAAAGAATGTTAAAGTATCCACAGAATGAAGCTAAAATAGAAACAACTTATATAAAATAAGAGACACTGAGCCTTCACAGTGTCAGCAACCAGTAGATGAAGCTTTCAAACAGAGCTAGATCTATGCCACTTAAGGTTACTGTTGCTTCAGGGGCCATTAAGCAAGTTATTGCTGAAAACTGAAACTTATTTTCAGCTTTTCCGGAGGTTTATTTACAAATAATAAAGCACCTACTTTGAAATATATATTTATTAAAAAGAAAACATACCAAGTCTGCCAGTGATGTTTACATTAATTTGTGTTCGAAGTGTGATTCCCATTATGTGGGTAGGTCTAGCCAAATGTTATTTCTGAGCACATTTCTGACTTCAAAAGCAAAAGCAAAATGGGAATAATGCTCTTTTTAAAGTTGCAAAGAGAGGTCCTTCTTACAAAAGGCTTTTATTTTACATTATTGATGATCTGAAATTGTGTTTAGTGGGTACTGATGTGGAAACAGAACTGCATCTTATACACAACCAATTCTATATCCTACCCAATATTCAGGAGTGCGCTAAAAGCCCACCTCCTTACTCAAACCAAACATAAATGCTAGACAGATTAAAGGAAGGCTCCAAATTTCACATCTACTTGCTTAAAGTACAATCAGAACTAGCAAAGTATGTCCAGTGCCTTAGGGACTCTCCTCTCTCTCCTTTCAAATATACCACCAGAGAGTAGACATGGAGGTTAATGAACCGACTTAAGGGCAATTTTTGCACCACATACAGGGAGAAACATGGTACTCGGGGGACAACAGTAGACAGTCACGAAAACTATCTTCCAAGAAACAAACTAGAAAGCCACCAAACCGGCTTCTTAGTTGTGAAATTCATACCCAAGGAAACAGCGAAAGGATTGTTCAGAGTGGGGATGGTGGACTCCTTTACAGTGCTGGGTCACAATCTTGCCTCTCAAAAGGTTATGACTGGCATAAATAGCTTTTACAAGAAGTAAAAACATGAAAGAGCTGACACCCAAATTATAAGGGTCTACACTCTGTGTTGTTAATTTTAAAGGATATAGCCAACCAATATACAACATTATTTCCTCAGGCATATTGTTTCAGAACTGTAATTAAAAGGCAAACTTCAGACAAAAAATTTTGTAACAAATCAGCCCACTGCACTCCCTGATATCAAATTACACCTCTCTCGGAGGTTTCACCAACTCAGTGAAAATAGTAACTTCATACAGTTTCCTCTAAGTTGGTCCAACCTTGGAGGTAATAGATTTAGAACCTGGGGATGTGGGTGCAGACTCTTGAAACTGGAAGGTTCAGGGAGGTGCAGCCCACCTGCAAAACAGGGAGATGTAAAAGACTGATTACTTACTGCCAATGTAAACAACAACAGTAGTGTGTGATCATCAAGTCAGACTAAAGTAAACCCAACTTCAACATCAAGTAGAACTGAGAATGCTGGGAATAAGCAGAGGATTTCTCCCTACCATGGGAGGAGGGATGTGCCTTCCATTAACTCCTGCGCAAAGGAGGAGTAGTACTACATTCTTCTGGGTACAAAACACGTAGAACTCAATGATGTCCTACCCCCAAGACCCTGACAAGTCAATACTTCCAAATTTCCATATCTAAGAGATGAAGGAGAATGACAGAGTCCTGTTATACATTCATACCCTCATCTCTGGATGTGAATGGCTGACAGTAGGATGTTCTCATCTATATCCCACTTACACATGCAGAAAACATTTTTTTACAAGTGATTATAAGCTTGATGGCATGGTTGCCCAATTACGCAAGGAGGGGATTCTAAGTCTCTGCTCCCCCTCCAGTCATCAAGGTAAAAAACACACTATTCATTTTAAGTTAATGTGGACCCTTATGTCACAGAAGAGCTAAGGTGGGTGCTTCGCCTCCACAGCTAAATATCTGTTATCAAAGCTTGTGAATAATTCAGCTGAAGAAAGGTAACGCTCACACTAAGATTAGTGGACAGTGTCCACTACTTCAGGGCCCAGTAACCTCCCTGACACACAAAAAAATAAATTCCAGGAGCATGTGGTGACTAAACTACTGACACTTCACAGATCCACATCCTTAGGTATCCAAAAGTCACTGAAATTAGTGCCACCATAAAGCTTGAAACAAACTGGGTCTGAACTTTCCACTATGTCCTTACCCAGACTGCCAAATACATGACCTTCTGGACCCTCAAAAGGGTGGGAATGACCAACATGCGAGTGTCCAACTCAAAAAATGATGAAGGCAATCCTTTTTAAGGAGGGATCAGAGAGGACTCCATATCTATGTGGACCCCATGAGCTACACCCATTGGGTAGTACTGAATTTTGACTAACTGCAAGCCTTGGAATAGTAACAATTTCAGTGCTACTGCACGTAAATGTATACCAACTCTAAAGCTGGTTTATCTCAGAGTTTTCACTCTTCTCAGACATACAATGCTATCAGAATTAGGATATATATACATATACGTATATTATATAGATATACAGAGAGTGTGTGGCACGCCTTCCACATAAGGAGTATGGGGGACTTGTCGCCTGTTAAAACAAAACAAAACAAAACAGAATTCTTGGGCTAACAGTGAGTTTCACACTTTGCTGTTATGTTAATTGTTTTGGGAATTGCACTGCAGTCTTGAAATTGCAATAAGCTACCCAACTATGGGACTGCCCAACTCAGGAAAACTTCCAGGAGTCCATCAAGGGGGCCACCATAAGACAGCTGTCCAATCAGAATAAATGAAGTCCAACACCACAACAGCTAGCAGTGTGGAAAGCTTTCTGGAAGCAGAAGAGAGCCAAATGGTAATGCTCTGAATGGAAAGTGGTGCCTCTCATCACAGCAAACTGGAGAGGCTTCCTGTGTAGATCCCAGAAAGTGAGGCACTGGAAAAAGTACAGTTGTGTACACTTGCTATAAATGTAGATGTTCAAGTGTATTCACTGTTGCAGTCATCACATCTGGGTTATCTGCCTGCAGGTAACCCTCAGCCGGCCTGAATACCAGTGTCTTCGGATTTCTGTGTCGGATGCTGTCACTTCTTCCATGACGTCAGGTCGTCAGGGATATAAAACATGCAGCCGACGTCATTACATCAGTTTTTCTTGCCTAAGATGTCAGGTGCCCCCACAATAGGAAGCAATTACATGGCATGGAACACCCCCAGCAAAAAGCAAATACACATGATATAATATATTCCAAATAAGAAGGAAAGGTAGAGCCAAGAGAAGTCAGGAGGCTGGAGGGAAGGTAACCAGGACTGCAACAGTGAATACACTCCAACATCTACATTTATGGTAAGTGTACACAACTGTACTATGTTCTTTGTGTTTCACTATTGCAGTCATCACATTTGGGTTAATTCCCAAAGCTGAGGAAGGCTGGAGGCTCTGTAAGACTGCTGTGGCAAATCCAGCTCTGGATTTAGAAAAGATAGGCAGATGATAATGTTTAGTGAAAGTATGTACAGAGCTCCATTTAGCAGCTTCCAGGATGTCCCTGGTAGGGACTCCTCTGAGAAATGCTGCAGAGGCAGAGGCAGAGGCAGCCCTGGTGGAATGTGATCTTATTCCCTTAGGGGTAGATTTTCCATGGTGCTTGTAGCAGAAATGGATGAAATTGGATATCCACTTGGAAATGGCTTGCTTTGAAATGGCCTTCCCCTCTGCCCCTGCAACAAAACTAACTAGCAACTGGTCAGATTTTCTGAGAGGCGTAGTTCTGTCCAAACAGAATCTAAGCCATCTGTGCACGTCCAGAGAATGCAGTATCCTTTCCCCTTATTTTGAGGATTAGAGAAAAAAGTAGGCAAATGAATGGACTGGTTTAGAGCCACACTAGACACCACCTTGGGCATAAAGGATGGATTAGTCCTGAGGGAAATCCTGTCCGCATGGAAGATAATGAAGGGTTCCACTGCAATGAGGGTCTGCAGTTCAGACACTCTCCTTGCTGAAGTGATGGCTAGAAGTAAGGTTGTTTTCCAAGAAAGGAATTTCAACTCTGCTGTAGCAGCTGGTTCAAAGGGGGGACGAGTGAGTTTTTCCAAAACAAAGTTAAGGTCTCAGGCTGGAATGGGAACTCTCCTAGGGGGCCTTAAATTTTTGGCCCCTCTAAGGAATTGTTTTAGCAGGGGATGAGAGAAGAGGGGTGGCTCAGTATTACAATGTGCTGAAATGGCAGATGCATGAATCTTAATTGAAGAGAAAGACAGGCCCTTGTGGAGCATTTCTGTTAAATAATCTAGAATATGGGGTAAGCTGGGCACTGTTGTGCCCCTCCCCTGAGCCTGGCCCCAGGAACCGTATCTTTTCCACTTTTCTGAATAGGATTTTCTAGTACTAGGTCTCCTTGCCTCAAGAATGACATACAGCACCTGCTTACTGAGGGCTGCTAGGGGTGAGCTCAGGGGAATTAACCAAACTGCAAGGTTCAGGGTTTGAAGCTGAGGGTGCAGAATCTGGCCTGCTTGCTGGGACAGCAGGGAAGGGGTCGGAGGCAGGTGCCATGGTTGTAGCACTGTCAGACTGTGCAAAAGGGGATACTAGTGCTGGCGTGGGCAGTCTGCGGCAACCAGTATTGTCCTTGACTTGTCCTGTTTGATCTTTAGTAGAACCTTCGAGAGGAGAGGCAGAGGGGGAAAAGCATAAATTAAGAGGCTTTCCAGGTAAAGGACAGGGCATCCACTTTCCAAGCTTGACTGTGGGGAGTTCTGGTTTAGAACTTATTCAATTGGTAGTTCTAAGGGGAGGCAAACAGGTCTACCTCTGGTATCCCCCATTTGTTTCTCAAGAGCTTGAATATTTTGGGTTCCAGTTTCCATTCGTGTGGGTCTATGAGATTTCTGCTTACGTTGTCTGCCAGTGAATTTAGTTTGCCTGGCAGGAACTGAGCTTGCAGGTTCACTTGGTAGTTCAAGGCTGTGTTCCACAGAGCCATGTCTAGTCTGCAGAGTGGGTAGGAATGGGTTCCCCCCTGCTTGTTTATGTACCACATAACTGTGGTGTTGCCTGTCTTTACCAATAGTTGTCCTGGAAGAATAAGGTCTTTGAAGGCTGTCAGAGCATTCTGTACAGCTAACATTTCTTTTTGATTGATATGCAGGTGCATCTGTTTTGGGTTCCATTTGCCCTGAATGCACTGCCCTGCCATGTGAGCCCCCCATGCACAGTCTGATGTATCTGTTGTTAGGGTTTGGGCGGCAGGGGGGTAGAGTGAAAGGGAGTCCCTTGTTGTGGTAGCAGGCCTCTGCCCACCAAAGGAACTCTTAGACAAGGAATGATAGGGATCATTGTTTCCAGGTCCTGAGAATGTTGACACCATAGACTTTTTAGATACCATTGAAGTTTCCTCATATGCAGTCTTGCATATGGAATTAAAAGAATGCAAGAGGCCATGAACCCCACGGCTTGCAGGATTTTCCTTGCAGATAGCTGGGTTTTTGTGGCCAGTAGGTTGTCAAATAAGCTTGTTTCTCCGGAGTGAGGAATGCCATCTGGGAAGCTGTGTTCAAGCTTGCTCCCAGGAATACCATCTGTTGGCAGGGTACTAGGTGTGATTTCTTCTCATTGATGGTGTACCCCAGTGAAGTTAGAAGTCTCTTTACAAATGCCAGGTGGTGTAATAGCAAGTCCTGACTTTCTGCCTGAATCAGGCAATTATCCAAGTATAGGTAAATCTGAATATTTCTACACCTGCAAAATGGAATGGGTGGAGATAGGCACTTTAAGAATACCCTGGGTGCAGTAGATATCCAAAGGGAAGTGCAGAGAACTGATAGTGCATGGAGCCCGCCCTGAAACGTAGGTATTGTCTGCAGGATTCCCTTATTGGAATGTGCAGGTAAGCTTCTCTCAAGTCTATGGTTGCCAGCCAGGCATCTTTGGCTAGCATAGGAAGAAGCTGTTGAAGAGTTAGCATTTTGAATTTTGGAACCACCAGAAAGGTGTTGAGAGTAAACAGGTCCAAGATAGGATGCCAGGAGTTTTCTTTTCTGGGAACCAGAACAGTCTTGAATAAAAACTTTGTCCCTTTTGTTCTGCTGGGACAAGTTGAATAGCCCTGATACTGAGGAGAGAGAGCACTTGTTGTTGGGG
Source organism: Protopterus annectens (assembly GCF_019279795.1). Lineage (NCBI taxonomy): Eukaryota > Metazoa > Chordata > Ceratodontiformes > Protopteridae > Protopterus > Protopterus annectens. The sequence goes on from NC_056735.1 coordinate 1,294,568,516, forward strand.
CCTCCACCCACTGATTTGGGGGGAGATCTGGCCATCCACTTGGGGCTGGTAGTGAGTGGAAGTCGAATCTGTATCCGAGGGAAACTATGTTTAAAACCCATTTGTCCTGGGTAATGAGTTCCCAGTTTTTTTGCATGCAGGGCAAGCTTTCCTCCTAAGGGAGCAAGTAGATGAGCAGGGCTTGAAAGAGTTAAGGATAAGTCATTGTGCCATTTTTCCATAGGGGGTGGCTTACTACTCCCTGCTTTGGAAGTGGGAGCCCCCCCCCCCCACTGCTTAGATCTGTGCATTGCCTGAGACTCAAGTCTTGGTGGTCTGCTGCTCCTGGGTTTGGACTGAGAAGGCCTTGAAGGGACTGGAAAAGACCAGTTCTTTGAAGGCCAATGCCTACTGAATCTAGGAGGCTCTACTTGTAAGAGATCTTTAACAGTTTGCATAGATTTAGCTTTTTCCTCCATCCTTTTGAGGACTTCTTCTGCTTTGTTGCCAAAAAGGCGGTCTTGGTTTAAGGGTGCATCCAGTAATTTAGCTTTGACATGATCTGGCAAATTTTATTCCTTAAGCCAAGCATGCCTTCTAAGTTCAGACCCAGTGACAGCAGCCCTGTAAGATGCTTCTAAAGCATCAAAACCACGCTGCAAAGTATGTTTACCAACTTGTTCAGCAGAATGCATTAACTCTTGCAAATCTTTGCGTTCAGCACAGTCAGGAATCAACATAATTTTCTGTTTAAGTAGTCCATTATATGCCGATGATACTTTAACATAGGAAACTGGCGATTTAAAGCCCTAATGGCCAAAGTAGCAGAAGAGTATAACTTCTTACCCCATCTGTCTAAAGCCCTAGAATCCCTATCAGAAGGGGTAGGATTTTTGGCAGTAGTAGCCTTAATACCTTTTGGTCTTTGGGAAATGGTCTCTTGATCATCATTAGGATTCTTGAAGAGGAATTTGAGAGTCAGGTACTCTGTAGTACCTGTCAGGTTTCCTGGGAGCTGGAGGCAAAGTGTCTGGGGTAAGGCTGGATTCCAAGAAAACATCATCTACAATCTCCGGAACAGGAGGGATAGCTAGAGGCCTGTGTTGAGGCAGGAGTAAAAAATTCCCTAAGTCTCTTTTTGTACTCAGAATAGTCCTGGCTTTCCCAGTGGAAATGCTTCCTAAGGGTATGCAAGGTTTCACCAAAAGAAAAATCTCTGGAGGGGAAGCAGAAGGAATGTAATCCTCTGCATCAGAATCCTCATAAGTAGATAAGGGTAAATCCTGGTAGTCAGAAGGAGCAGAGATATCAGATTCCTGATCAGAAGAATCAGAAAAAAAATCAGTTCTAGGTCTCTTAGAGGGGGAAGGCTGGCTTCCCCTAATTAAGGTAATAAGGTCTTCAACCATTTTAATCATTTGTTTTTGAGGCATATGGGCTTGAGTATGGGGATTGGCCGTCAGTTTTCTAGGCACAGTGCAAGCTTTAGGCCTAAGGAATTTGGTATTTATAGCTTGAAATGAAATTGTCGGTTTAATATGAAAGTTGGTAAGCCTGAATACACCCTCAGAAGACAGTGCCTGCACAGTGGCTCTGGACCCATCCAAGGCAGAGACATCCACAGGTTCCATAGTCGAAGAAGCATCTCGCGGCATACCGAACTCCGAATGGGTCTCAGTTGAGGCCTGCGAATCTGTAGTAGCGGGTATCAGGGGCTGCGAAAGCACCTCACTGAGTACCGGCGGACTGGCGACTAGCTTAACAGAAGCGTCTTCTGCAGTTTTGGACCTATATGCCCTGTCTCTATCATCATCATTACGTTTTTTCGGAAGATTGGTAGTCGGATGGCTTAATGAAGCCATTTCGGAGTACGGAGATTGAGAACGAAAGTATTTAGCTACAAAAATTGCCCGACGATGAATAGTTTTTGCGTTGAACAAGGCATAAAACCGACAGCGAGGTACATCGTGCTCTGGGCCTAAACAGGTGATGCAGTAAGAATGAAAATCTCTATGAGGTATTCGCTTTCCACAGGCAAGACAATTGTTAATTTTTTCAGACATCAGTTAGAACAAGAAAAAAGGATCCCCAACGGGGTACTTATCTTTTTGAAGATTTCAGCTGTGAAACTCGAAAAGAAAATTTCAGGAGTCGGCCAACCGGCACTTGCGAACTACTACTGCTTCGGGCACCACATGGCAAGAAAGACTGATGTAATGGCGTCGGCTGCATGTTTTATACCTCTGTCGACCTGACGTCATGGAAGAAGCGACAGCATCCGAAGCAGAAATCCGAAGACACTGGTATTCAGGCCGGCTGAGGGCTACCTGCAGGCAGATAACCCAAATGTGATGACTGCAACAGTGAAACACTGAGATCATCATCCATCATGTCTGCAGCACCATCCAAACACTTTGTGATAGCAGAAGCATGACTATCCCTTGGTCAGCTAACATTAGGAACCTGACATACCAGGTAAGGTCAGTGAGGTGCAAGATGGGATGGAGACTTCCCATTCCTTTTATGAAATAAGATGAGACAGTGAAAAAAAAAAACAAATGAGCCAGTTTCTTGAGGATTACAGCCTGGACCTGCTCAAACAGCTTCATAGAGACTGCCTGGTCTCTGAGCAGAGCAATTTCTTGGAGAACAACTCAGAACTCTAAGATACGGCTGCCAAAGACCATGCCAAGAAAGAATTGTTGTGATAGGAAAGTACAGTTTTGTACACTTACCATGAATGTAGATGTTGGAGTGTATTCACTGTTGCAGTTATCACCTACGGGTTTATCCCTGTTGTGGTAGCCCTCAGCCGGCCTGTATACCAAAGTCAATGTTTTTCTGCATCGGCTGCTGTCGCTTGCTGCCTGACGTCAGGTTGTCAGTGCTATAAAGGAAGGCAGCCGATGCCATTACATCAGTTTTTCTTGTCCTAACCAGTTAGAGGCCCAAGTAAATATGGTAAAGTGGCCCTGGTGGCTACAAGTCACCGTTACAAACGTATGTCTCCCTAAAGAAAGAAGATATAAGGGGTAAGAAGGGTGGGAAACCAGGACTGCAACAGTGAATACACTTGAACATCTACATTTCTGGTAAGTGTACACAACTGTGCTATGTTCTTCATGTTTCACTGTTGCAGTCATCACCTGTGGGAAGATTCCCAAAGCTGAGGAGAGGGGTGGTAGGATTAGTAAGAGACCTAGAAATGGGTCAGCATGCCCTGCAGAACTGCAGAGGCAAACCCTGCCCTAGCCTTAGAAAATAGAGGTAGGTGGTAATGCTTGGTAAAGGTATGTACAGAAGTCCAGGTGGCAGCTTCCAGGATGTCCCTGGTGGGAACTCCTCTGAGGAATGCAGTGGAAGTAGAGGCTGCCGTAGTGGAATGGGTTTGAATAGATTTGGGGGGAGGGGTTCCCATGCAATCTGTAGCAGAAATGGATTCAGTGTGATATCCATTTGGAAATGGTTTGTTTGGAAATGGGCTTCCCCTCTGCCCCTGGCACAAAGCTGACAAGTAGTTGGTCTGTTTTCCTGAAGGGTTTAGTACGGTCCAAATAGTATCTGAGCTGTCTGTGCATGTCTAGTTAGTGCAGAATTCTTTCCCCCTTGTTTTGATGGTTAGGAAAGAAGGTGGGTAGATGTATGGCCTGGTTGACAGTTACATTATATACCACCTTGGGCATAAAGGAGGGATTAGTCCTCAGGGAGACCCTGTCTGCATGGAAGATGATGAAGGGCTCAATGACCATCAGTGGCTGAAATTCTGAAACCCTTGTGGCTGAGGTGATAGCTAGGAGAAAAGCAGTCTTTCAGGAGAGCTATCTTAGTTCTGCAGAAGCAGCAGGTTCGAAGGGTGGTAAAGTTAGTTTTTCCAAAATATAATTAAGATCCCAGGCTGGAGTGGGTGATCCTCTAGGAGGTCTGAATTTAAAAGGCCCTCTGAGCAACTATTTTAATCAAAGGATGGGAGAACATGGTCTATTCTGTATCAAAATGAGCTGAATGGCTGAGGCGTGGATTTTAAAAGAGGAGAAGGAAAGGCCACTACTAAGTAGCTCCGCTAGGTAGTCCAGGATGAGAGGGATGGAAGGTTGTGAGGTACTGCCCCCCCTGGACTGGCTTCAGGAGCAGAATCTTTTCCATTTTCCTGCATAAGATTTTCTGGTGCTGGGCCTTCTGGCCTCTGTGATAATGTCTAGGACCGGTTTGCTTAACAGGGGCCCCTTGTTTCCCTTTAGAGTATTAGCCATGCTGATAGTTTGAGAGTCTGCAAGTCTGGGTGCAGCACCCCCCCCCTCAAATGAGTTAAGAGGTCTGAGATCAGGGGAAGCTGCCTGGGAGGCTGTAAGGTGAGGCTGCGCAGTAAGGGGTACCAATGTTGTCTGAGCCAATCTGGAGCAATGAGGATGGCCTCTGGTCTCGCCTCCCTTATTTTGATCAGTACCTTGGGAATAAGATGCAGAGGAGGAAATGCATACACAAAGTGGGTGTTCCAGAGGAAGGTCAAGGCATCCACCTTCCACGCTAGGTGGTGATACTCCCTGGTACAGATTTTTTTCAGCTGATGGTTGAGATGCAAAGCAAAGAGATCCACCTCCGGAGTCCCCCACACCTAAGTGATTTGTAAAAAGGTTTTTCTGTGGAGCTGCCATTCGTGGGGGTCCAGTAAGTTTCTGGTTAAGTGGTCTGTCAGGGTGTTGTTAATCCCTGGTAGGCATTGGGCTATCAGGTATAGTCCTATGGAAGAGACCGTCAGCCAGAGGTTCATGGGTAGCCTGCACAGAGACTAAGATTGGGTCCCTCCCTGTTTCTTGATGTACCACATCACTGTGGTGTTGTCTGTTTTGATAAGGAGAACCTCTGGCTTGAGATGGGGTTTAAAGGATGTCAGAGCCTTTTGTACTGCCATCATTTCCCTCTGGTTGATGTGTAAGGAAAGTGTTGGGCATCCAAAGACCTTGGGTGCACTTGCCTTCTAGGTGAGCACCTCAAGCTATGTCTGAGGCATCGGTGGTAATGGTCTGCCCGGTTGGGCAGAGGGTGAAGCAAAGACCCATGTTCTGGGCACAGGCCCATGCCCATCAGAGAAACTTAGCCCTTATAACACGGGATCAGAGGTAGGAAGGGTTTTTAGAGGTTGTGTGTGCTGACACCAAAGGTGAAGTTTTCCTATGTGAAGCCTAGCCAGAGGAATTAGAAGGATGCAAGATGCCATGTACCCCAAGGCTTGCAGGAACTTCCTCGCAGTGAGGTGACTTCTGGAAGCCATCTGGGTAAAACAGAGAGGCAGGAAGCTCTGATTTTCTTGGGATAGGAAAGCCATTTGGGATGCTGTGTCCAGCAGTGCTCCCACAAAAATGATCTTCCTGGAGGGTGTTTGTCTTGATTTCTTCTCATTGATGGTGTACCCTAAGGAGGTTAGGTGGGTTTTGATAAAGAAAAGGTCCTAAAGGAGCTTTTCTTTGCAATCTGCCTGAATGAGGCAGTCATCCAGACAAGGGTAAATTTTGTATATTTTTCTGTCTACAAAAGGCTATGGCCGGGGCTAAGCATTTGGTGAATACCCTGGGAGCAGTAGATAAGCCAAAGTGTAGTGCAGAGAACTGAAAGTGTTGTGAGCCTGCTCTGAAGTGAAGGAATTTCCTGCAGAATTCCCTAATGGGGATGTAGAGGTAGGCATCTTTTAGATCGAGGGTAACTAACCAGGCATTTTTTGTCAGCATAGGCAGCAGCTGCTGCAAAGTTAGCATTCTGAATTCAGGGACCATCAGGAAGGTGTACAGATTGGATAAATCCAGGAAGGGGCACCAAGTGCCCTCTTTTCTGGGAACAAGGAATAGTCTGGAATAAAAGCCTTTGCCTGTTTGATCTGAGGGGACACGTTCTACTGCCCCTTGGGATATGAGAGTTTGGACTTGTTTCAAAGACTCTGCCCACTGATTTGGAGGCAAGTCTGGGTACCCTCTTGGAATTGGGAATCTGTTGAAGGAGAATTTGTATCCCTGAAAAATTACCTTTAAGACCCATTGGTCCTTTGTTATAGAAAGCCAATTTTCTTTGCAGAGGGAGAGCCTTCCTCCTAGATTTTGGTGAGTGAAAAGAGGGCAGGGGGGGAGAGGGAATCATTGAGAGTTTTTGCCATGGAAGGATGGCTTAGAACTCCCTGCCTTTGGACTGGAAGTGGTCCATTGTTTGGTTCTCTGCTCTTCCTGGGATAGGAGTCTGGGTGGTCTCTCCCTGCGGGCTTCCCTTGCTCCTGTCTGCTAGGTGCAGGAAAGGACCAGTGTTTTGAGGGAAAATTCCTGCTGAACCTAGGAGGTTGTGCCTAAAGGAAATCTTTTACTGTTTGCAAAGATTTTGCTTTGTCTTCCATCTTTTTAAGCACCTCTTCTGCTTTTATTCCAAACAAACAGTCCTTATCCAAGGGTGCATCAAGTAATTTAGATTTGACATGATCAGAGAGAGGTAGTTCCTTCAACCACGCATGTCTCTTAATGACAGATCCTGACACTGCTGCTCTGCTTGAGGCTTCTACGGCGTCATATCCACAGTGTAATGAGTTTTTAGCCACTTGACAAGTAGAGTGCAATAAATCTAACTCTTTCGAATTGGCAGAGTCAGGAAAGGTTGAAATCTTTTCTTTTAATAGTTCCAAAGTGTGGTGTTGATATTTTAACATGTGGAACTGACAATTGAGTGCTCTGATAGCTAAGGTTGTAGAGGTGAATACTTTTTTACCCCATTTGTTCAGAGCTCTGGAGTCCTTGTCAGAAGGAATAGGATTCTTTGCAGAACTAACCTTAGCTCCTTTTGGCCCCTGTGAAAGGACTTCTGGGTCCACAGCAGGATTTCTGTACAGGTATTTGTGAGAATCTGGTACTCTGTAATAACCGTCAAGTTTTCTGGGAGCAGGTGGAAGGACGTCAGGAGTTAAGCTGGATTCATGGAAGACATCATCAACCACCTCTAAGATTGGAGGGATGACCAAGGGTCTGTGCTGGGGAAGGTCTAGAAACACTCTTACTCTTTTCTTAGACTGAGGGAAGTCCTGGGATTCCCAGTGGAAATGTTCCTTGAGGGTGTGAAGGGTTTCCCCATAGGAAAGATCTTCTGGTGGGGAGGCAGAAGGAATGGATTACTCTGCATCTGAATCCTCATAAGCAGTCAGAGGAGGTTGTTCCTCTTCAAAATCTGAATAATCAGACTCATCAGAATCCTGTTCTGTCAGTATTTCAAGAGAAAGGTTGCTTTTCCTTTTAGGAGGTGTGGCCTGACTACACCTGATAAGGGTGATAAGATCATCCACCACTGTAAGCATTTGAGCTTGGGGTGGTGGAGCAGGAGTAAAATAATGGCTAGAGGTAGTTTTCCTAGGAGTGATCTTGCCTCTAGGTCTGAGAGAAACAGTAGTTGGAGGAGATGATGTCATTTTTTGCCTAGATTCGGTAGTGCGAAATACCTCCTCGGAAGCCGGTGCTTGCATAGCGGCTCTGGACCCAACCAAGGTAAAGACAGCCAAAGGCTCGGAAGACGAAGATTTATGCGGCATACTGATCTTTGAAAGGGTCTCAGTAGAGGCCTGCGAAGATATCGAAACAGGCATCAGGGGCTGCGAAGGCGCCTCAATGAATTCCAGAGAAAGTACAGTTTTGTACCTACCATAAATGTAGATGTCCGAACTGGATAGCATCTGCAGTCATAACAAATGGGTTGTCCTGTCGTCAGGCAGCCCTTCGGTCGGCCGGATTCCAAAGTCTGGGTCCGGCTTCGGCTGATGTCGCACTTCACCCGACGTCATCTCTGCTGGTCTTCGGGTTAAGCTCTTTGTTCCATCTTTGTTCCATTGCTCCCTTCTCCCTCTACCCCACCAGCCCAGTTTTCCCTGGTAAGACATTGCATTCCTGTACTGTCTACTAGAGTACATCCCTTCTCCAATGATTTTGAGCTTAGAACTTTAAATTACAACTCTCCTTGTGCTAAGGACAAGAAGTAAACCTGAAAACTCTCTCCTTGTCTCAATTTCCACATCTCTGTCCCTCACTCTTCACCTATTACCTTCAGCCCACTGCTCACACCTTGTCCAGACCCTCTCCTCTTACCTTGTATTACTTACACTTAATACTGTTTCTCTGATAGTCTCTCGCTCCTCTTCTGCTCTTGGGCTCTACCCGCTCCGTTCGCCCTCATGGCTCACTCCGCTCCCCTACCCTGCCCCCAATTCCCACCTGCCCCCAGCACGTCTACATTTATCCCTCTAACAGACACTCCCACTCCCATTCTACTCCTATCAGTATTCATACCTCCTACCACACCTTCCTTTTTCCCGCCAAAACCAACTGACACTCTACTCCCCACTTTCAACTTGTTAACCAATCCTACTCCTTTCCCTCTTCCTGACCACACCCCTCTTTAACTAATACTACTCTCCTACACTTCTAACATAACTTTTACTTCCTCTATACATAACTACCTGCTATTTACCGTACAACACCATTCCATTACTGTCTACTGTTACTCTTCTACAATGCCTCCTAAATACTCCTACATCTCCCTTCCACTACTACTACTCCTCTCCTTATCCTATCTCCACCATCTCTCCCAGCCCACTACTTCCATCACCCTCCAATCCTTTCACATAACTAATCACCACAACTCACCCCCATTACAATCATACTCTCTTATTTCCCCCTACTTATACCCCTCAGACAACCTCCTTCTTTATCATTACAAACTTATCTCCCATCACACAATTTCCATTCCCATAACCACTAGTAAAATCCACTATCTCACAACTAACCCCAATCTCACCACACTGTTATCTATTTACTTAAACAGTTATATATCACACCTGACTAGTACTCTTATATCAGGTGACATCCATCCCAACCCAGGCCCTGCCACTATAACCACCACAACTAAATCCTTATTATTCACTTCCTTAAACCCGCAAAGCATCGATGTTAAGTTGTCAATCTCGCCTTCATTCTTGCTTGATGGGTTCGGAGCCGATCCCTCGGCTCCGACTCGGCACTTGCTAAGCTCGAGAGTCTCTTTTACCAGCTCGAGGCAGCCCCATATCCCATGATGCAAGGCAGTAAATACCCAGATCTCGTTTGCCGCTTCGCTTAGGAGGTCTTCTTTTTGCCAGCTCCTGGTAAGTTGTTCACTTTTGTGATTTTAGCCCCTTTTTTAGTCAAAAAAACTCTTTTATTGATAGTTTAAGTTATACTCTTCCCTTTCTGACAGAATTTCCCTGTCTCCTTTAATTTTTTGTTAGTCAATTTTTCCCTATCCCATCCACCCCCCGTTAGGGTGTGTGTGTGTTGGATTTTATAGAATACCTCTTTGGTATTTTTGTGTAAGTTAATTGGGACTGGTGTTGTGTGTGTGTTGTGTTCTCAGCACCATGTCTAAGGAGAGGGTCTCGGGTTTTAAGAAGTGTGACTCGTGCTGTCAGAAGATGTCTCTGACAGACGGTCACACTTCTTGCCTGTATTGTCTGGGCCCTCTTCACCTGCAGGACTCCTGTGCTATTTGTCACTCCTTCAGCCAGAGAGTCCTGCAGGAGAGACGTAATAAGTTGATTCTTAGGGGCCTTCTTAAGCCGGAGGGCTCTCCGGTTAAGTCGGCTCCACCAAAATCAACAAAACCTGCCAAGGCCCAGGCTTCTGTTTCTAAGCCTGCGGCCTCGGCCCGACTCATACTGAGTCGAGATCGGCTCGCTGGAGCCGATTCTGATTGACAAAGCTTCGCGCCGATGGCTATCGGTGCGAATCTGTTTGACCACTTCGATGTCGGCTCGATCGGTTCCAACACCCATGTGGCACAGGCATCGGTGTCGGCCCGATCGGCTCCGACACCGTTACTTTGCTGGCTGTATCGGCTCCGGCTGGAGCCGGTACATCGAGGCTTCCTGTCGGCTCCGAGAAGTCGGCTCCGACAGGATCTATTGTATCGGCTCCGATGGCTCATTCCAGGAAGAGGTCGGGGGCTCCTTCCTTGGTGCCGGTACTTTCGGCTCCGGCTTCACCTCTTCTATCGGAGCGGAGCCATCGGAGCCGATCTTCAAGGTCATCCAGGTTATCAGACCATGACCTAGAGAGAGTGGTCAGTAGATTACTCAAGTCACAGGTACTGGCCCAAATGTTACACAGTCCGTCTCAACAGACGACTGTTGGTCCACACCCGGTTACTGTTCCTCCTTCAACTCTACCCCAGAGCTTGGAGTTGGAGTCTTCGGGAGTGGTTACTGCTACGGCTGGAGGACAGATACCCCCTTCTGTTCCTTCAGCCTCTACTCTTATCTCCTCTTCGAGACCTTCCTTAGAGGGATTCGGTGGTCGGACTTCCATGGTCTCCTCCGAGGGGGTGAGTGGCATCGGACCCTTGTCCGAGCCCGCTCTTCCCCTTGGAGCCTCGGCCTTGGCGAGCTCGGCTCCGACATCTGCCTCCGAGACTTCCCTTCGGTGGCCCTGGAGTTCCTAGCTCTTGGGCGGGTTCTCTCAGACCTGCCTGGGAGGGGAGCATTCGAGGTGATGAAGAGTGTACTGGCCACTGGTATCAGTCAGCAGTCTGTTCCCGTAGCTCCTCCCTCTATTGTACCTGTTGACATCTCTGCCACTTCTCTTGCTACAGGACCCAGAGATCCTCCGCCTCAGGTTTCCCCATTGGGAATTTCCCCCTCTTCCGAGGATTCTCCTGATGTTTCGGGAGATCCTCCTAGGAAGAGGACTTGTAAGAGGAAGCATGTAGACTCCCGAGTCTGTCACCGGATACTGACTTTGATGAGTCAGAGGGACTGCGTAGATGCCCCTCTGAGGATGTCTCCTTCTCAGACATCCTAGAACTTCTGAAACAGAGGGGAAACTGGCCCACCAACAATCCCTCTGAGGATGAGTCAGTATACCTAGAGGCGTTTGGATCTCGGCCCTCCACCTCCTGGGTGTCTCCACCTTCGACCCCTTATGCAGGTTATTGCACGAAGGCGTGGCAGCTCCTGACTCTGTAGAGCCAGTCCCTAGGAGGCCTTCAAAATTTATCACTGCCCCGAGTGACAAACAATTCCTTACCAAGGGTGTCCCGCTGATGCCATGGTGGTGGCTGCGGCCACCAAAAGGAACTTGCAGATCCTTCCGTGCCGCCCATCCTCCTAATAAGGACTCTAGGACCATGGATAGGTACGCAAGCGGATGTTTTCCTCAGCGACCTTTGCTATGCTCGCTGAATTATCTTTGTCACTTCACCAGACTCCAGAGAGATATCCTGAAGGAGCTGGGAGAAGTAGTTCAGGATCCTACAGCTGCAGGGGCTCAAGAAAAGATTGCTTCGCAGCTAGGAACCCTCAATTCCATTGCTAACTCCTCCATGCGGCTAATATCTTATGCTGCGGATGGAGCGAGTAGAGCCGCAGGCACAGGTGTGGCTCTTAGACGCCAAGCCTGGATGCGGCTATGTGATTTTGGATCCTTTAAGGCGCCTTCACAAATTCTCCCTTTGATGGGTCAGCTTTGTTTGGCCCTCAGGTGAAGGAAACCTTGACCAGGTGCGAGCAGGACGGCAAGACTCTTTCTGCTGTTGGAGTCCGTTTTCCACCCCTTCTAGGCCTTATCCCAAAGGACAGAAGGGTGGGAAGATGTGGTTCCGTAAATCCCAAGGAGTCACGCCGATTCACATGGTCAGTTTACCCCTAGAGGCAGAGGGGTAACAACAACAGACGCCGCTCTAGAGGCAGAGGGGTCGAAGAACCAGGGAAACAGGGAGCCTCTCTCTGATAAGCCCTTTCAGCATCCCTGAGGTGTTGCCCGGCTGTCCCTCCTTGGAGGCAGTCGGGGGAAGATTATCACTGTACCCAGAAGCCTGGCATTCCCTCACTCGAGACAGATGGGTACAGTCGATCATATCCAAGGGTTACATAATTCCTTTCGAGGAAAGTCCTTTCCCCTCAAATTCCCTTCCAGATGTACCACCCGGTCTAAGGGACATTGCAGAGTTAGAAATCGCAAAACTACTGCAAAAAAGAGCCATTCAGCCAGTTACAATAGACCATTCAGAGCCCGGAATCTACTCAAGGTTCTTTTTGGTCCCCAAAAAGACGGGAGACTGGAGACCAATATTGGATCTCAGCAGACTCAACAAGTCTGTCAAGAAGACAAGATTCCGAATGGTCACTCTTCAGTCAATTTTGCCCTTCATACAGAAGGACAACTGGATGTGCTCAACAGATCTTCAGGATGCGTACTATCATATCAAAATTCACAGACGCTCCAGGAGATTTCTCCGCTTTCGGCTGGGGTCCAGTAATTTTCAGTTCAGAGCCCTGCCCTTTGGTCTCACTACAGCCCCCAGAGTGTTCACCAAATGCATGGCAGTGGTCACGGCTCACCTGAGATGTCTAGGATTCCAGGTGTTTCCGTATCTCGACGACTGGCTCCTGTCAGCCACCACCAGACATCAGCTTATACAAGCCAGGGATTACACAATAGACCTTTGTTCTCATTCGGGCATCTCAATCAACTTCGAAAAGTCATCCTTATCGCCCTGCCAGTCTATTACCTTCATAGGCGCAAACTTAAACACTGTTCGGATGTCAGCTACCCTTACAGAACAAAGAGTTTCAGACATTCAGACTCATGTCAGGATCATTCTGGCCAGCAAGAAAATACAGGCCAGAATGGTTCTGAAGGTACTAGGTCTCATGGCTGCGGCCATTACACTTCTTCCTGGCTCGATACTACATGCGCCTTCTTCAGTGGATGCTGTTCACACAGTGGTGATACCAGCAACTTCCAATGCGTCACCAAATTCTGGTGACACAAACATGCAAAGAACATCTTGCTTGGTGGATCACATCGTCTCAGGTTCACCAAGGCAGGTGCTTTGTACCTTCCTCCCCGATAGCCACTGTCACCACGGATGCCTCCCTGATCGGGTGGGGGGGTCATTATCAGGGCAGGATGGTTCATGGGACGTGGCAACCGTTCGAGTACCATCTGCACATAAATGTCCTGGAGATGAGAGCAGTGCTTTTAACGTTGCAAGCCCTCAACGACTTTCTTCCCGTAGGGACAATTGCAGTCCACACAGACAACATGTCTGTAGTTTGGTATATCAACAAACAGGGCGGAACCAAGTCCTACCCCTTGTGTCGAGAAGCGCTCAGACTTTGGCAATGGGCGATCTCCTCTCATCGGTTTCTGGTAGCAACGCATATCCCTGGGAAAACCAACATTATAGCGGACAGATTGAGCAGAGCTATCCTCATGCCTCACGAGTGGTCTCTCAAGCAATCTGTAGCGGAAGAGATTTTTCTGGAATGGGGTCGTCCATGTTGCGATCTTTTTGCTACTCCCCAAAACAGCAAAGTCTTCAGTCTCTTCCCTATATCAGGCCATCCCCCCAGAGACGCTCTGACCCAGGATTGGCCCCAGGGACTTCTTTATGCCTTCCCTCCTTTTCCTCTGATCCCTCAGGTGATCCAGAAAGCTACTGTTTTGAGAGCCAAATTGATTCTCATTGCCCCTTACTGGCCTCGACAAGTTTGGTTCCCGTTCCTCCATCATCACCTCTTGGTGCAGCCGTGGCATCTGGACCCAGTGCCAGATCTACTGATTCACCAATCCGGTCAGCTGCACCGGTCAATCCCTTCTCTCAACCTCACAGCATGGTTGCTCCACTTCCTTCCTTAGCCAGGCTTCCTTTAATCTCTAACCCAGTTAGAGACATCATAGTAGCTTCACTAAAATCCTCTACCAGGAGGATTTACACAAGTAAATGGAAATGTTTCTCTTATTGGGCTAAGGCCAAAAATATTGATCCTTTTACTGCCCCTGTTCAGGCAGTTCTGGACTTCTTAGCAGAGATTTTTCATGCAGGCTCCTCTTCTTCCACAGTCAGAGTTCAATTGGCTGCTATTTCTAATTTTCATGTCGGGATAGCAGATCATAATATTATGTCCCATAGGCTCTGCAGGGCCTTCTTGAAAGGAATTTTCCTACTAAAGCCTCCAATCAGGAATCCTCCTCCTCAGTGGGATTTAAATTTAGTGCTGACATCCTTGATTCTTCCCCCCTTCGAGCCAGCTGCTTCTTGTTCCCTGAAATATCTTTCTTGGAAAACTTTATTCCTAGTGGCTATTACATCTGCCAGGAGGGTGTCTGAACTTCATGCTCTGTCGGTTCGACCCCCCTATTTAGTTTTTCACAAAGACAGAGTATCTTTGAGAACTAATCCATCCTTTTTACCAAAGGTCGCTTCAAAGAACAATCTGAATCAATCCATTGATCTACCTGTATTTTTTCCTAACTATTCAGATAGAGCTGAACAAAAGCTACATTGTCTTGACGTCCACCGTCAACTTAGATATTATTTGGACAGAACAAAAAATTTAGAAAATCTGATCAACTTTTGTTTCCTATGCGGATAACAAAAAAGGCCTTCCTGTTTCTAAAGTGACCTCGTCCAGATGGCTTTCTTCGGTCATCACTGAAATTTATCGCTCAGGGAAAACAGCTTTGTTCAAAACCAAAAGCACATTCAACTAGGAGTTTAGCTACTTCTACAGCTTTTCAAGCTAGACTTCCTTTGGACACTATTTGTGCAGCGCCACTTGGGCCACTCCTCACACTTTTGTTTCCCATTACAAATTGGACTTGGCCTCCAGGGACAGGGCCAGTTTTGGCTCTACAGTCCTCAAGAGTTTGTTCCATTGAGCCACCCAGGATAGAGGTGCTAGGGACGCGGTCCCATCAAGCAAGAATGAAGGCGAGATTGACAACTTAACATTAAGAAGTTATGTACCTACCATAACGTTCCATGTTAGTTGTCTTCTCTCGCCTTCTTTCTTGCGACCCTCCCTCTTTCCCCCTGGCCTGGACAGACCTTGTATAAGAAACTATTATGCTAAAGACCATTCAGACCTGGTCCTTTTTTTTTTTTCCAATCTGTAAGTTTCTTCTTCCTTTGGGAAGTATTTTATGCTTGGTATTATTGCCCTTTGGCAACAAACGAGATCTGGGTATTTACTGCCTTGCATCATGGGATATGGGGCTGCCTCGAGCTGGTAAAAGAGACTCTCGAGCTTAGCAAGTGCCGAGTCGGAGCCGAGGGATCGGCTCCGAACCCATCAAGCAAGAAAGAAGGCGAGAGAAGACAACTAACATGGAACGTTATGGTAGGTACATAACTTCTTATTAACAAAGTCCCAAACCTTCATGCTTGGCTTACACATAATAAACCTGACATCTTGACTATTTCTGAAACTTGGCTAAAAGCTCATATTAAGGACTCGGAAATATCTCCCCCTAACTACTCCATCATAAGAAAGGATAGACCTCTCAGAAAGGGCGGAGGAGTAGCACTTATATATTCCTCCTCCCTAGTAATTTCTCCCTACAACAAACCTATCCCACATTTTAACAATGCTGAACTACTCCTCACTCTTCTACAAATCAATAATTACAAATACATATGTATAGCTTCCCTGTATATCCCCAGGGATAACATCTCTACACTTGAACTTATACTCTTGGCTATCCAGTAACATTAGCAATGAAACCATAATCCTTGGAGATGTAAACATTAACTGGGCCTCTATCCAGGCTCCTGCAAACACCAACAATATCAACCTCTACAATTTCTCACAACTAATCAACTTGCCCACCTACCCAGCCAATAACCCCTCAAATGGGAGTATATTGATTGGATTCTAGTCTCTCATCCCCACTATTTCACCAACAGTGGTATCCTTCCTGACCCACTAGGTGACCACCTACCCACCTTTACCCACCGATCTTCCACTATCCTTCAACAAACCCACAACATCATTACTATCCGTGACCAAAAAAACTTCAACCCAATAACCTTTTCTAACTCACTTAAAGCAGTAAATTGGACCTGTCTAAAAACACTACCTCTAGACAATGCTGTCTCATACTTTAACTCAACATTCTTAAAAGTACTTGACTCCCAAGCTCCCCTACGGACCAAGAGAATAAAAGCTAAATCAGCCCCTTGGCTATCTAAAACTACTGTTTCTACCATGAGGCAAAGAGATAAAGCTTGGGCACGCTTCCAAAAACATAAGGCAACCCCACTCCTTAACAAATACAAAATGCTTCGCAATAAAGTTAAGAAACATATCTCCTGTGATAGACGAGACTATTACTCTACACTCCAAAACCATAACAAAAACAACCCTCAAAAATTCTGGAAAGGAATCTCCTCTCTCCTCCACTCCAGCAAACCAGATACTCCCACCCCAGACCCAAATGCTTCAGATCTAGACTTAGCCACCCAATTTAATTCCTTCTTCATTGACTCTATTTCTAAACTTACCTCCTCTTTCTCTATCTCCTCCCCAACACCTAACACCCCTTCACCTACCCCCATTATCTCTCCATCCACTCCTTACTCACCACCCACTAATCCCACTATCCCATATCCTACACAAATTTCACCCTCATCTTTACCACCCCAGAACTCAACACTCCCCGACTGCACTCTCTTCACTTTAAATCCCATTCCTACTGCTACCATTAAGAAATTCCTTCAGAAATTGAAACCATGTACCAATGCTCCTGATAATATCCCATCTTACTTTCTCAGTATTGCTGCTGAAAGCCTTGCCTATCCCATTAGCATCTTAATTAATCGCTCCCTACAAGAAGGCACAATTCCCCAAATTTGGAAACAAGCATTTATCATACCATTACACAAAGGTGGTAACAATAACAACATTAATAACTTCCGCCCCATAGCCATCCTGTCCCCCATTTCAAAAATTCTCGAAAAATGTGTACAACTCCAACTCCTTCCTCATCTCCTAGACAACAAACTTATCACCCCCACACAACACGGTTTCAGACCTAATCACAGCACCATGACTGCCCTTCTCTCCTTTCTTGAAATCGTCAACAAAGCCGGTGACTCAGGTCAAATTGTTTCTACCTTACTCCTCGATCTTTCAAAAGCCTTCAACACTATCTCTCACAGTCTGCTCCTAACAAAACTCTCCAAACTCTACCTCTCTTCCTCCTCTTTGAACTGGTTCTCTAGCTATCTATCAAACAGAAATCAAGCTGTTAAATGGAAAAAAGCAACTTCCTCTTACCTAACTACCCCTACTGGAGTTCCACAAGGCTCCATACTGGGTCCTCTACTCTTCAATATCTTTATTAATGACTTCTACAAATCTATCCCCCTCTCGAGCATCATCCAATATGCTGATGACTCTACTATCATCTGCTCTGCCTCTTCTATCCCCACACTACAAAAACTTACTCAAGATGCCTTCACTGACAGAGCAATGGATGCCAAACAATCACCGAGCACTCAATGGGACTAATAGCAAATTAATGTTATTCACTCCTCTAAACTCACTTCCCCAACATTAACTCATTCTTAGTTACCAGTCAAAATAACTTACCTCTCAAATAGTGTCAGACACCAAACTACTGGGGTCCAGATCGACAACAAACTAAAATTTAATTCCCACCTACAAAAACATCAAAAACGCATCAAAACTTGGCATGCTGTATAGACAAAATGCTTATCTTACATCCACCACTAAAACCACTCTAGCTACTTCCTTTCTTATCCCCTCCCTCCTCTATGGTGCCCCTCTACTTACAAATATTCTGTCCTCATTAAAAACAGCTCTCCTCATGCTATAACAAAATTGCTAAATTCGCCACCTCTCATAGGTCTTCCACTCACCACTGTATCTCCCTCCATAAACTAAAATGGCTAGAACTTCCCAACTATCTCACTTACACTCAACTAACTCTAGCCCACAAACTGATTCTAAACCCTCCAACTGTCCCTCCTTTCTTCTGCCCTTAAATGCACCTACCAAACAGAGTTCTAAGGTCTAATAATCAAAATCTACTAGAAGTTCACAAACCCACTCACCCCCAGGCAAAACCTTCTTTCCTTCAGCCTCGCCGCCTCTGGAACTCTCTACCACCTAACATCCGCATTACCACTAACCACTCTACCTTCAAGAAATCTCTTTTCTCACACCTAGCATCTCTATGGGAGTGCTCATGCACCCACCCCTCATAATCATACTTTACTATATAACCAACTCTACTATATGCCCTTTCTTACCATAACCTACTGTTTTCATCTTCTATGTTTGCTCATTAATCTGCTTTTATGTTTGTGTTTGTTGCTTCTATAGCATGTACCAAGGCTGTTACTATCAATTTTAACGAACATTTATATTTTGCTTATTTTCTTTTACTATGATGTACCTAGAAACTATTGTCAATGTTAATGTAGATTTATTTCTGTTTTGGAGCTTTTCTCCCCAGGACTCCATTGAAAACGGGTTCCTCGAGGCCCAATGGACTATCCTGGTAAACCAACTGCAATAAATAAATAAAATAAATAAATAATAAAGGCATCAGCCGACGCCATTTTCCTCAGTGTTTCTTGCCCCAGATGCCAGTTGCCCTCTTGGAAGGCTAAATTTTGGATAAATGCCAATGTTTCCAAAAGGTAGAAGGCAAACACAAAAAATAAGTATGTATGTACATATATACAAACAAATACACCATAAGAGACTCCCCCCCCCAGCTAGCTATTAGGAGGGTAAATACCCTAGGAGTACCACAGAGGGGAAGGAGGGAGGGTAATCCTGACTGCAGATGCTATCCAGTTCGGACATCTACATTTATGGTAGGTACAAAACTGTACTATGTCCTTCATGGATGCATCTGCAGTCATAACAAATGGGTAGAATACCATAGCCAAACTAGGGGAGGAGGAATAAAAATTATGGTGTAGTTAGGATCCCTTGCAGTACAGCAGTGGCAAACCCTGCTCGGGATCTAGAATATAGAGGTAAATTATAATGCTTGGCAAATGTATGCATGGAGGTCCAAGTAGCCGCCTCAATAATGTCCTTGGTTGCCACTCCTCATAAGAAAGCTGTGGTAGTGGCTGTAGCCCTTGTAGAATGAGGTCTTATGTTCTGTGGAATTGGTTTTCCATGGTAGGAGTAACAGAATCTTATGCAATTTCCTATCCATTTGGAGATTGTCTGTTTGGAAATTGCTTTTCCTTCCCTTCCTGTTGTATAGGCTACAAAAAGCTGGTCAGTTTTTCTGTTACTTTTGGTTCTGTCCAGGTAGTTGCGTCACTGTCTATGTACATCCAAGGTATGCAGCATTCTTTCACCTCTGTTTTGTGGATTGGGAAAGAAGGTAGGTAGGTGGATTGCCTGGTTTAAAGACACTCTGGATACCACCTTAGGCATAAATGTAGGATTAGTTCTCATGGACACCCTATCTTGATGGAATATTAGGAAGGGTTGCACTGCCATTAAGGCCTGTAGTTCCGAAACCCTCCTTGCTGAGGTAATAGCCAGTAGGAAAGCAGTTTTCCATGACAGGTGTTGTAGATCTGCTGTTGCTGCTGGTTCAAACGGAGGGAGTGTCAACTTTTCTAGCACAAAGTTCAAGTCCCATGCTGGTAATGGTGGTTTCCTAGGAGGTTTTACATTCTTGATCCCTCTGAGGAACTGCCTGAGTAGAGGATGCGAAAAGACAGGAGGATCAAACCTGTATTCTGCTGAAATAGCTGATGCATGTATCTTGATGGAGGAATAGGACAGGCCTGTATGTAGAAGCTCTGCCAAGTACTCCAGAATGTTAGCAATATCTATGTTCGACACATCTTTTCCTCTTTCAGTACTCCAAATGACAAACCTTTTCCATTTTCCTGCATAGTTCCTTCTTGTTGAAGGTCTGCGGGCTTCAAGGATAATGTCTTTAACCCTTTGGGAAAGGTCTGGGTTAGTTGCTGCTATGTGATGTTCCAGGCAGTCAGTTGCAAGGTTTTTAGGTTTGGATGCATGATGTTGTAGTTGTTCTGAGTTAACATCAAAGGCATTAGGGGTATTGACCACATTTTCTCCCGAGACATGCTCCTTAGCAATGGGTACCAGTGTTGTCTTGGCCAGTTCGGAGCTATCAGAATTATCCTTGGACGTTCCTCTTTGATTTTCAGTAGTACTTTGTGCATCAAGGGAAGAGGTGGAAATGCATATGCTGTCAGGCCTTTCCAGCTGAAGGATAGAGAGTCCACCTTCCATGCAAGTGGGTGGAATGTCCTTGTGCAGAATTTTTTGAGCTGGTGATTGAGTGGGGAAGCAAATAGATCTATTTGTGGCATTCCCCATTTCTTTGTGATGGCCTTGAAGATGTCCGGGTGTAGCATCCATTCGTGAGCATCCAAGGTGGTTCTGCTTAAAATGTCTGCTAGGGTGTTCTCTTTTGCCGGTACAAATATTGCCTGTAACTGGATGTTGTAGCTGAGAGCCAGATTCCAAAGGTCCAAAGTCATTCTGCATAGGGGGTATGAATGAGTGCCTCCCTGTTTGTTGATGTACCACATGACTGTGGTGTTGTCTGTCCTTATCATCAAATGGCCTTCTTTGAGGAATGGTCTGAATTTTGGATTGCCAGTTTCACTGCCAGCGTTTCCTTTTGGTTTATGTGTAGGTGCAGCTGGTCCTGAGTCCACAGTCCTTGTACGCATTTGTCCAGCATGTGCGCCCCCCATCCTAGGTCTGAGGCGTCCGTTGTGATGGTTTGGCTTGCTCGAAAGTTGTGGAAGGGTAAGCCTGGGTTTGACTGGCATACTTGAGCCCACCATAGGAACTCCTGTTTTAGGCATGGGATTAGTGGTATTTCTGTTTCTAAGCTGTGCCTGTGTTGAGACCATAAATTCTTTAGGTACCACTGTAGCTTTCTCATATGCAGTCTGGCATGTGGGACCAAGATTATGCATGATGCCATGAAGCCCAAGGCCTGCAGAACTTTTCTTGCTGTTAGTTTGTTCTGCTTTGTTAATGCCAAGAAGTAAAGAGGGAGCTCTTTTGTTTTTCTGCAGTTAGAATGCCATTTGTTTTACTGTGTCCAATTCCACCAAGAATGTTCTTGTTTGGGATGGTATCAGCCTTGACTTTTGTAAATTGACTGTGTATCCCAGGGCTTGTAGCAAGTAAATGACCCTTTGTAAATCTGTTGTCAGCTTGCTTTTGTTGTCCGCTTGTAACAGGCAGTCGTCCAGGTATGGATAAATTTGGATTCCTGTAATCTGCAGTGAGCGATTACTGATGCCAGGCATTTTGTGAATACTCTGGGCAGTAGATAAGCCAAAGGGCAATGCTGAGAATTGATAATGCTCTGATCCTGCAAGAAATCTGAGGTATCTTCTGCAATTTGGTCGAATGGGGACGTGCAGGTATGCCTCCTTGAGATCTAGAGTTACCAGCCAACACTCCTTGCCCAGCATGGGAAGAAGTTGCTGTAGGGTCAGCATTTTGAATTTTGGGACAATGATGTATGTGTTTAAGATGGACAGGTCGAGAATAGGTCTCCAGCTTTTCTCTTTTCTTGGCACTAGGAAGAGTCTGGAGTAGAATCCTTTGCCCTGTTCTGTTATTGGTACTCTTTCCACAGCTCTCATCTTTGTTAATTCCGCTATCTGCTGCAGAGCTTCTATTTTTAGATTTGGAGGCAGGTTTGGCATTCCTCTTTTACTGGTAAGGTGTGGAAGTGGAACCGTAGCCTTGGTCTATGGTTTGCAAAATCCACTTGTCTTTGTGATATAGTGCCAATATTTGAAAATAAGGCTAACTTTCCGCCTAATGGTGCAGCTATTTGCTCCCTGGTAGGCGGAGTCAGAGCCAAGTCACTGTGATTGTCCTGTTGCAGTGGCAGTGGTTGTGTCTGAGCCTCGGTTATTGCCTTGCCACTGTCGTCCCTCTGTAGGCACCTCCTCTGGATTGATTTCTGCCCCTAGAGCGCCTATTCCTGCCCCTTTGAGATCTTGTGGAGTCAGGAAAGGACCAATTTTGGCAGGCCAGTTCCTGCTAAACCTTGGGGCTGAACCTGTAAGAAATCTTTAACTGTTTGTACAGATTTTGCCTTTTCTTCCATTTTCTTCATTACCTGCTGGGCAGGTTCCCAAATAGACTGGCCTTATCCATAGGAGCATCTAATAGCTTTGCTTTAACATGATCCGTAAGACCTGTTCTTTCAACCATGCATGCCTTCTTATCACTGTGCCAGTCATGGCTGATCTAAATGAAGCCTCCAGTGCATCATAGCCACATTTTAAGGAATGGTTACTAACCTGTTGGATGTTATTCACCATTTCTAATACATATTTCTTATCTAAAGATTCATCAGAGGACAGTTTTTAGTTAACTGATCAAGCATAAACTCTTGGTATTGGATCATGTGAAACTGACAGTTTAAAGCTCTAGCTGAGAGAGTAGCAGAGGTGTAAACTTTTTCCCCATCTCTAAGGATCTGGATTCCCTTTCAGAGGAATAGGGTTTTTTGCTGTGGTCGAGGCTACTGCCTTAGGCCCCTGGGATATAGTTTTGGGGTCTGCAAGTGGGGCCTTGTATAGGTGGTGATGAGTGTCTGGCACCCTGTAAAATCTATCTGGTTTGGCAGGGGCTGGAGGTAAGGAATCAGGTGCAGTGCAGACATCATTAAATGCATCGTCCACAACAGGCAGAACAGGAGGTATAGCTAAGGGTCTATGTTGTGGCAAGTGCAGAAAAGTCCTAAGCCTTTTTCTTGAGTCTGAGAAATCTTGTCCCTGCCATTGGAATTGTTCTCTCATGGCATGTAAGGTTTCCCCAAAGGAAAATTCCTCTGGTGGAGAGGCAGCTGGAATGGATTCTTCAGCATCGGAATCTTCATAAGTGGAAAAAGGAGCCTCTGGCTGGTCTGTAATGTCTGAGTCATCCGCAGAATCGTCAGAGGACACTGGCTCGGGGCTCTGCTCTAGGTCTCTTTCTGGGGACCGAGAGACCCTGTCGGGGTGAGATTGGGATCGCCTAATTAAGGATATTAAATCTTCTGCCAGAGTAAGCATTTGTGAACTAGAAGTGGGCCTGTGAGAGGGGGGGTTTAACAGGCACTGATTTAGCAGATTTGGCTGCTTTAGCCCTGGCAAAGGCCTTAATAGACATGGCTGCAGGAGGCCTAGCAGCACCACGTGCTGGGGTAGAGACATCCAAAGGGATGGTGTCTGATAAATCACTAGGAACCACAGTTGTAGGCAAAATTTCTGAGGCCAATTCAGGTAAGGTAGCAGGAGCCTCAGTAGTAGTCATGGATTCGGCTGAAATTTGACCAGTTTTCGGTTTCGCCGAAACCGAGACACTCGGCTTGCTTAACCGTGGTTTCAGCGAAACCGCGGACCGCGAAAGTGTTGGTCTTTTCTTTCGTTTTTAACAATTTGGGTAGTCGGAGGATCCGACGGCATAATGTACGCAAAATCTGAGCCGAAAACTGTTCAGCAAACTCCGACGCCTAAGCGCTCGTCGGTTGAAGGAAGCACAGGCGAACAGGCTGCTACGTGGTCTGGGCCTAAGCAAGGCAAACAGTAAGAGTGGAAATCTTTATGAGGTATTTGTTTCCCACAAGTTAAACAGTTATTGACTTTTTCTGACATCGGCTGAGGCAAGAAAGAGTCCCCAACGGGTACTTAGCTTTTAGAAGTCTTGTAGTATTCGGTAGTAGTAATCTCTGGATCTGACCGACCGGCACTTGCGAACAGCTTCTGCTTCGGCCACGCCGCAAGAAAGACTGAGGAAAATGGCGTCGGCTGATGCCTTTATACCAAGACCAGCAGAGATGACGCCGGGTGAAGTGCGACATCAGCGAGCCGACCCAGACTTTGGAATCCGGCCGACCGAAGGGCTGCCTGACGACAGGACAACCCATTTGTTATGACTGCAGATGCATCCATGAAGGACATCTGACAACCTGCTTAGTGGCACAGTCATCGAAAGGCATAGTCTGGTGTTGTCTGTCTCTATCTTTATCCTTATGTTTTCTCAGAATACGAAGATGGAAGATGAAAATACCTGGCTACAATAAGAGCTCTATGACGAATGGTTCTTGCGTTACAGGGCAAAGAAAGTACAGTTTTGTACCTACCATAAATGTAGATGTTCGAGGATTCCATTGCTGCAGTCCTGACTATAGGGTATAGTCCGCGTCCAGTCGGCCCGAATACCAGAGTATAAGGCTGACGTCGGTCAGGGCGCATTAGACTGACGTCAGTACGTCAGGGTACTAATGCGCATGACCGACGTCATATCCTCAGTCTTTTCTTGCCCCAGATGTCAGAAAACCCTAAAAAGACAAGTCCCAAAAAAAAAACCTGCATCAAAAACATGTACAATATATACAACAATATATACAAAAATATAAGCATGGAAACTCACCTACACAACCACCCCTAAATACAGAGGGGAAGGAGGGAGGGTAAATTGGACTGCAGCAATGGAATCCTCGAACATCTACATTTATGGTAGGTACAAAACTGTACTATGTTCTTCGTCTTCCATTGCTGCAGTCCTGACTATTGGGTAGAATCCCAAAGCAGAGGTAAGGGAGGCTGGCAAATCATAAAGAAGTAGGAGCTGACAACATGCCTTGCAAAACAGCTGTGGCAAAACCAGCCCTAGACTTAGAGTAGATAGGAAGGTGATAATGCTTAGAGAAAGTATGCACTGAACTCCAAGTAGCTGCTTCCAAAATATCCTTAGTTGCCACCCCTTAGAAATGCTGTTGAAGTGGCAGTAGCCCTAGTGGAATGAGGCCTAATCCCAGCTGGAATCTCCTTGCCATGATGGGAATAACAAAATGCAATGCAAAAGCCAATCCACCTAGAAATAGTTTGTTTTGACACAGGCTTGCCCTGTGAACTCAAAGCAAAAGAAACAAACAACTGCTGAGACTGCCTAAAATCCTTAGTCCTGCTTAAATAATAACGCAATTGCCTGTGTACATCTAAAGTGTGCAAAATCTTTTCCCCTTTATTTTGAGGGTCTGCATAAAACGAGGCAAATGAATAGTTTGGTTTAAAGCCACACTAGAAACCACCTTAGGCATAAAAGAAGGATTAGTACGTAATGATACCCTATCCTTATGGAAAATCAAAAGGGCTCTACTGCCATAAGGGCCTGCAACTCAGACACCCTTCTTGCAGAAGTAATAGCCAACAGAAAAGCAGTCTTCCATGACAAGTATTTCAATTCAGCAGTAGCTGCAGGCTCAAAAGGTTGTAGAGTAAGTTTTTCCAACACAAAATTGAGATCCCAAGCAGGAGTAGGAGCTCTACGTGGGGGTCTTATATTCTTTGCCCTCTAAGAAACTGCTTGAACAAAGGATGAAAACAAAGGTGGGTCACAATCATAGTGAGCTGAAATTGCTGCAGCATGAATCTTAATGGAAGAGAAGGACAAACCTTTGTCCAATAACTCAGTAAGATATTGAAGAGCCACACTCAAATTAGGCTCAGAAATCTCCAAATTCTTTGCTGTACTCCAAAATAAAAATCTCTTCCATTTTTCATACACTCTCCTTGTACTAGGTCTTCTAGCTTCCATAATCACATTTAAAACTTGTTGAGGAAGTTGAGACCTGCTGTGTTTCAACACAGAATATGCCAGGCTGTTAGATGAAGAGAGTGAAGCTTGACATTGAGCAGATGACCGTCCTTCTGAGATAACAGATGAGGAATCAGAGGTAAAGGCCATGGAGGCTTCTTTACCAGACTCCATAGTAGTGGGTACCAGTGTTGCCGAGGCCAATCTGGAGCTATCAAAATCATCCTTGGCCTGTCTTGTCTGACCTTTAATAGTACCTTTGGAAGAAGAGGCAGAGGTGGAAAGGCATACACATGAAGGTTTTTCCAACTGAAAGACAGAGCATCCACTTTCCAAGCTGTGTGATGAAACCCCTTTGTGCAATACTTTGGCAGCTGGTGGTTTAGTGGAGAAGCGAACAGATCTATGTCTGGAGTTCCCCATGACACTGTCAGTTTCTGAAATACATGAAGATCCAGTTTCCACTCGTGGGGATCCATGATTTGTCTGCTTAACACATCTGCTAAGGAGTTCTGTGCTCCTGGCAGAAACCTTGCCTGAAGAGTTAGTTGCAGGCTTAGCGCAGTCTCCCATAAAATCATTGCTTGCCTGCATAGAGGATAAGAATGTGTTCCCCTTGCTTGTTGATGTACCACATGACAGTTGTGTTGTCTGTTAGAATCAACACCTGCCCTGGAAGAAGTAACTCCTTGAAAGCCATTAATGCAAACTGGACTGCTAACATCTCTTTCATGTTGATATGTAGATGCTGTAGTCTGGCAGGCCACTTGTCTTGTATCCACTTTCCATTTAGATGAGCTCCCCAAGCAATGTCCGAGGCATCTGTCGTTAAGATCTGACTTGCCTCTGGCCGGGTCACAGAGAGTCCCTTGTTTAGGTGACATTCCTGAGCCCACCACAAGAATTCTTTTGAAGGCAAGGTATTATTTGAATGACAGTGTCCAAATCCTGGCAGTGCTGTGTCCATACATTTTGAGATACCATTGTAGCTTCCTCATATGCAGTTTGGCATTGGGAAGCACCAGAATACAAGATGCCATGAACCCTAATGCTTGAAGGACTGTCCTTGCAGTCAGCACGGACTGATGAGATAGTTGATGGAAGTAAAGTGACAGACTCTTTTGTTTGTCCGGGGTTAAAAGGCCATCTGGGCTGCTGTATTCAGTCTCACACCCAGAAAGCACATGTCCTGAGAGGGTACTAGACTGGACTTTATTTCGTTCACAGAATACCCTAGGCATCTTAGCACTGCTATAACATATTCCAGATGCTGTAGAAGGTCTTCCTTTTCTTGAGCCAGAATCAGGCAGTCGTCCAAGTAAGGATAGATTTGAATTCCTTGAAGCCTGAAGTAAGCTATCACTGGAGCCAGAACCTTTGTGAATACTCTGGGCGCAGTAGATAAGCCAAAGGGCAATGCAGAGAACTGATAATGAGAATTTCCAGCTCGAAACGCAGATACTTCCTGCAACTTAGCCTTATAGGCACATGAAGGTAAGCTTCCTTGAGATCTAAAGTTACCATCCAGTGATCTTTGCCCAGCAGAGGTAAAAGCTGTTGTAACGTCAACATCTTGAACTTGGGAATGTCCAAAAACGTGTTGAGGAGAGATAAATCCAAAATTGGTCTCCACGTGTTCCCCTTCTTTGGTACAAGGAACAGGCGAGAATAAAATCCTAGGCCCCTTTCTGATACAGGGACTGGCTGAATGGCCCCTATGTGAAGTAACTGAGAAACTTGCTTGTGAGCCTCTTTTCTTTGTGGAGGAGGAACGTCTGGCATGCCTTTGAAAGGGGCATTGTATGGAAATAAAATCTGTAACCGTGGTGAATGATATCCAACACCCATTTGTCTTGAGTAATTAAATCCCAATTTTCTTTGAAAAGAGACAGTCTTCCTCCCAAAGGAGCTGCCAAACGTGAATCTGCTGGCAGCTGAAAAGACAGGTCATTGGGTTTGTTTACGAAAGGACTGACCCCTGCCCTCACCAGAAGTCTGAGCAGGTGAACTCCTGTTCTAGGCCTAAAAGAACCTTGAGCCCTGCCCCTACCACGCCTAGACCTACCCCTAGACTGGGAATCATAAGCAGGATATGTCCACCCTTAGCAGGCCAATTTCTACTAAACTTTGGTGGCTGCACCTGCAAAAATCTTTAACAGTTTGCATAGACTTAGCTTTGTCCTCCATTTTCTTTAAAACTGCTTCCACAGGCGATCCAAACAACACATCAGACTGTAAAGGAGCATCCAAAATCCTTGTCTTAACATGCTCAGCTAAATTCTGATCCTTCAACCAGGCATGCCTGCGAAGAACAGAACTGGTAGCAGCCACCCTCGAGGAGGCCTGTACAGCATCAAAACCACATTGCAAAGAATGCTTACCCACTTGTTCAGACACGTGAACCAAATCCAACAACTCTTTACACTCAATACCTTCCGCCAAAGCATCCACCTTAGATTTCAATTGTGAAAGGAGATAATTCTGATATTTTAGCATGTGAAACTGACAATTCAATGCTCTCATGGCTAGAGTGGAAGAAGTATACACTTTCTTTCCCCACCTATCCAAAGCCCTTGCCTCTTTATCAGTGGGAACAGGATTTTTAACCACAGAAGCCTTTACACCTTTAGGCCCTTGAGAAATAGTTTCTGGGTCCGCCCTAGGACTCTTAAACAAATATTTATGAGCTTCGGGCACCCTATAATACCTATCAGGCTTAACAGGAGCAGGAGGCAAAGAGTCAGGGTTCAGGAAGCCTCTGCAAAAACATCTTCCACCACATTCAACACAGGAGGAATAGCTAAAGGCCTATGCTGGGGTAAAAACAAGAATTCCTAAGCCTTTTCCTGAATCAGAGTAATCCTGGCCTTCCCATTTAAAGTGCTCCCTCATGGAATGCAGAGTCTCTGAAAATGAGAAATCCTCAGGCGGAGAAGCTGTAGGAGTGGAATCATCCACATCAGAATCAGAATAAGTAGGATACTCCTGCATATCTTCCACAGAAGATTCTGAAGCCTCTGAACACTGTTCAAAACTATCAAACTCGGTTCCACCCTAGGCCTCTTATCAGGCGGGGCATAGAACCTCTAATCATAGTAATCAAATCTTCTGCCATTTTAAGCATATGTTTCTTAGGTACAGAACCCGAAATGCTAGGAGAAGCCCCCACTGAAGCTGAACTAGGCCTACCTCTCAAAGAAGTTTTGGCAACAGAAGGAGAGGCTCTAACTACCTTGGGAAGAGAGGAAAGAACAGTCACCTGAGAAGCCCCCTCAGCCTGGCCTACCTCCTGAGAAGGCACATCCTGTAATAGTAGAGTTTCTGCCTGGGACTCCATGGAAACTCCTGGCAAAACCTCTGGCTCCACTGAGCCTTCTAAAGAACCGACGTCCGGGACTGCCGGTTCATCAACCCTAGGCTTCACTGTTTTATCCTTGCGCTTCTTGGAAGCGGGCGGAGCATCCGACGGCATTTTATAATTGCAACGCTTCCCAAACACTAACCTGGCACAGTCTAACCTCCTCTTAATAGTGCGTTTGTTAAACCTAGCACAAGAGCGCAACCAACAACGCCGTGCTCAGGCCCTAAACAAGGTATACACAAGGTATGATAATCCCTATGAGGTATCTGTTTCCCACAAGAAATACAGTTATTCACTTTTTCTGACATCCGGTAAAATACTGAGGCAAGAAAACCAAAATGTTCCCCAACCGGGTACTTAGCCAACTCTGTTTCGGTCTGAAACTCCGGTTTCGGAAATATTTCAGAACGCCAACCTGCACTCGCAAAACTGCTTCTGCATCGGACCATGCGGCAAAAAAGACTGAGGATATGACGTCGGTCATGCGCATTAGTACCCTGACGTACTGACGTCAGTCTAATGCGCCCTGACCGACGTCAGCCTTATACTCTGGTATTCGGGCCGACTGGACGCGGACTATACCCTATAGTCAGGACTGCAGCAATGGAAGACGAAGAACATCCAGCAACGGGGTACATTGTGGCCTGGGCCTAAACAAGTGACACAGTATGAATGGAAGTCCCGGTGTGATATTTGCTTTCCACAGGCGAGACAATTATTAACGTTTTCGGACATCTGTTAGTAAAAGAAAAAAGGATCCCCAATGGGGTACTTAGCTTTAGACATTTTCAGCTGTAATTCAAACTCTGGTAGCGACCGACCAGCACACTTGCGAACTGCTTCTGCTACGGGCTCCACTGAAAGAAAGACTGATGTAATGGCGTCGGCTGCTTTCCTTTATAGCACTGATGACCTGACATCAGGCAGCAAGTGATAGCAGCCGACGCAGAAAAACAATGACTCTGGTATTCGGGCCGGCCGAGGGTTACCACAGCAGGGATAACCCACACGTGATAACTGCAGCTGTGTAACATGAAGAACATCTTATCAACTGTAGATGTTTATATATGTTCACTACTTCAGCAATGGTAATACTTGGGACTTGCGCCACAAAAAAGCCAGACATCCAGTCTAACTTCTAAAGCTTTTCATCCTGCCCTCTCTAGGCCAGAACACCCTCCAATGTGCACGTTAGTACATCTGTGGTACAACAGGGATGGCTGCTTGTGCTATCCTTAGTTCTTTCTAGACGGTCAGTTCGAAGGATCTGGGTGCTGACCCCAGCATGAGTTGCCAAAACAGAATATGCCCCCAATTATGGCAGCCTAACTTCGACACCCAAGCTGCCTCTCCAGATATTGTATCAATTAAAGGAGGGGCACTTTGTAAGGGTAACAGAAAGGGATAGTAAAGAGCTAAGTGACTGGGTATCTACTTCAAATTTAGGATGCCCACTGAAAAGGAAGAAAATAAGTGGAGGGAGAGAAATATTACAGTAACAATGGACATACTTGAGGGGGAAAGGTGTTCAATCAAAATTATGTTTTATCCCCATTTATATTGTATTTTTCACTATATCCATATACCCCTTATTTGTATTCGGCTTGTAAAAGTACAGAATTTAACTAATTTATGATGGATTAAATGTATTCCAGCAAAGCTAGGTGGTGCTGATTTGTCCACTCGAGCAGAGCAGCTGAGGCAACTGCATTCACTATTACATGTTTGCACTGCAGTACCCCCAAATAACACAGGTCATCCTGGAAGCAAAGCTCATTGGCTACTGCCACCTATACATCCATAACCTGGTTTAAGCATGTCCTTCCTCCACCGCTGAAGGCCTTCAAGTATTTGTGGAAACTGCATGCAGTGTTAAATATCTGGGGGAAGGGACATAACTTTTGGGTTTAGAAAACTGGAGCAAACAGGCTCTGGTAGCAAGAATTGCTAGAAAAAGGTGCAGAAAATGTAGCCCAACATAGAAGATGGATAACAAAATAAGTTTTACTTCATTTGGCCATGTTAAGGATATTAGTCTGCTAAGGAACTGTGGAAATCTGCAATTAAGATGTGCCTTCCACCACTCCCCTTCACATCTCTAAGGAGGCAGCCCTCACACTAAGATTTGCTATTACTCTCTTCCCACACATCAGTACCAGCCAACATGGTTAAGTCATTGCGTATTTAATATCTGTTATTCAGTACTGATATGCAAAAGAAAATTTATTCATGATCATATTGCCAAATTTAAGTGCAACTCATCACAAGCCATGGTACTGCAGCAGCTCTCTCTACTGAAAACCCTAAGGGCAATCCGTAGACTTTTACATTGGCTGTGATTAGACTATAACAGATATTCAGCCAGTGGACATCTGTGTACTGCTCTGTGTAGTCCTGTAGTACAAGTGTATGTACGGCTTAAGCCAAAACAAGGGTTGAAGCAGTACCCAAAGTTCTAGTCTTGCAGCTGGATGCAGCAGCTGCAAAGAACTATTACAGACATAGCTGCAGAGATTATAGGCGTCTCCTTGCCACTTGAGGAAAATCTTTGGTGCTGCTAGCCACTAGTCAGATATTAATCACATTTTGGATTCAAAATGCATAGACCCTGCAGATATGAACCACTAGACTTTAAATAACATGCGAGGGAAAGGATCCCAACATCATCTTAAACAAAATTTACTATGTGATGCAATAAGGGAATCATTTATGTGTAGACTTGTCTACATACTAGTAGGCAGTGATTCTTCAGAGTCTATACCACTGATTTAATTAATTTATATCTTTCTGTTTACCGGGGTAGTGCACTGATCTCAAAGGACCATCTGCAGGCAGAGCACGGGTGAATAGGCTCACATAAGAAATTAACAAAACATTTACAGATACGAGAATACGCTAAAAATCATCTATTCATTTACAGATGCAAGACTATGCTACAACACTTAATTCAAGAAGCAGCTTATAACATCAAAACATGGACAGAAAAATGGACTTGTGCTTAGCAGAGCTTTTTGGATAAGACATAGCCATAAAGACTGAGATGGCTTATGCTACAGGGATAGCAGCATATTGTTATGTACAGAAGGTATATAAAGGCATTAGAAGGGACAAGTGAGAATAATTGCAGTAAAGGTTACCATGGATTTAAGACAGAGAAAAGGTGAAACAGGCATGCAGAGAGAACAGTAGAAAGGATAAGTGTGAGAGATGGAAAGGAGTAAGCAAGATGAATGAGAGGCAGTAAGTCAGGGGATGTTAAATAAGGAAGGATGTAATAGGGATAAAGGGACATGAGTGGTTAAACTGGTTTCAGTCTGGGACTCTGCATCTAGCACAACAAACTATAATAAATTAACTAGGGGGATATTTGAAATAACTCACAAAACCTAGTTCTTGGATGGCAGTGCAAATTACTATTACTGTTAATAAGCTCCTATATAAATATCTGCACACAGAACAACCTGAGCTTTTACTAGGCCTTTGGATACTACTTATAACAAATCTATATCTTGTACTATTAGAGGGGTTGAATTTGGTTTAAAAAAAAGAAAAAAGGGGGCAACACGAACATACTCAAGCATCTGCAATCATGGTAAGTTCCTAACAGAACCATGCTATGGTCTTGAAGAACAGCACTGTTCACTGCTACAGTAATAACAAAACTTTGAGAAGATTCCCAGAGGTTATGGCTCAAGGGGTAGATGGCAATGAGACTGTGTTAGCTGCAGCAAACCTTATAGTACGGCTGTGACAAATCTTGCCCTGACTCTAGAGGTAATATCCAAATTACAATGCTTCAGTAAGTGTGGACAGATTTCCAGGTAACGGACTCTAAAATGGCTTGGGTGCTGACCCTTATAAGGAAGGCAGCAGTATCTGCTGCGGATCTCGGAGTGGATCCTCATACACACTGGTACATTTTTACCCTGGAAGTAGTAGAAGATGCAATGAGCTAGCTATTTACAGATGATCTGTTTAAAGACAGGTCGTCCCTCCTTACTCTCTGTAAAAGATCTAAATAAACTGAAATAAAAAATAGGAAGCACCAGCACATAATACAGGTAACCAAGTAGTACAGGCAGCCCAAAGCGAGAAAAGGAACAAAAGCAAAAAAGAACAAAAAATTCAAGAAGGAATTTATTTAAACTCAAGAAGTCTGTTATTTGTATCAGAAGAAAGCACTTCACTGTTTTCATCTGTACTTTGGATAGATGATGTTAAAGAAAATGGCCATTTATATTTACACTGTAAGCAGAAGCATAGCAATAGTAGGGTGAAAGGGGCAACTGTCCCAGGTGCAAAGTGGTAGGGGGAGCGGTCAGCAAGCAGTTTGCTACAATTTAAAAGTAAAAAAAAAAAACAAATCAAAAAAATAAAACTTTTTTTTTTTTAAACTTAAACCTGAGCTCTGTAGCACTCTGTGCATAATCCAAACTGTAGAAACCACTTGCTACATTCATGGCAAGCAGTTTGCTAAAATTTAAAAGGAAAAAAAGATTTTTTTACTTAATAAAAATGTCAGGAAGGAGTGTTGGGGCAGAACTGAGAAGTAGGACCTGAATGATTCCTGGGGTAGGACGGAGAAAGTATACAAATGGTCAGGATAAAATTTTTTTTGTGTGTGTGCTCTTCACTTGAAGAGCTGAAGGAGGTGAGGCACATTGTGGGACTGGCATAGAGCGTTAGTTGAACCA
Source organism: Protopterus annectens (assembly GCF_019279795.1). Taxonomy (NCBI): domain Eukaryota; kingdom Metazoa; phylum Chordata; order Ceratodontiformes; family Protopteridae; genus Protopterus; species Protopterus annectens. The sequence continues at coordinate 1,294,601,976 of NC_056735.1, forward strand.
GCTACACCTTTAACTACAAGTTATATGTCATGAGAAAGTACAGTTGTGTACACCTAACATCGAGTGTCTTCACTGTTGCAGTCATGACTGTAGGGTTCTCCCCTGCCGGCAGGCAGCCCCAGGTCGGCCAGAATCCCCAAGTCTGGGGCCGGCGTCGGCTGTTCAACCATGCTCCTTGACGTCAGAGCGCCAGGAGTATAAAGCTGACAGCCGACACCATTGTCTCCAGTTTTTCTTGCCCCAGATGTCAGGAGTCCCAAAATGAAAAAGGTCCCATAACCCTCGCAAATACACCTCAGAAGAAAGGAGAAAAAAGGAAATACACAAAAGTAAAAATAAGAGGGGACAGGAGGGAGGGAAACCCAGACTGCAACAGTGAAGACACTCGAACATCTACATTTATGGTAGGTGTACACAACTGTCCTATGTTCATCGTGTTTCACTGTTGCAGTCATGACTGTAGGGTAGAATCCCAAAGCTGAAAGAGAGGGAGGTGGTCATAAAGAGGAAGGGGTGGCTAAAAGGCCCTGCAAGACTGCAAAGGCAAAGCCTGCCCTAGATTTAGAGTAGAGAGGTAGATTGTAGTGCTTAGAAAAAGTATGCACTGAACTCCAAGTTGCAGCTTCCAAAATGTCCTTGGTAGGAACTCCCCTGAGGAAGGCCACAGAAGTGGCAGCAGCTCTGGTGGAATGAGTCCGTATACTCCCTGGGATTTGCTTTCCATGGTGAGAATAACAAAATCTGATTCCATGAGCAATCCATTTAGAAATGGTCTGTTTTGAAATGGCTTTACCTTGGGAACTTGAAGCATAAGAAACAAACAATTGATCTGATTTTGTGATGTCCTTGGTTCTGTTCAGGTAAAAACATAGTTGTCTGCGTATATCCAAGGAATGTAAGATCTTTTCCCCTTTATTTTGAGGAGAGGGGAACAAGGTTGGCAAGTGGATAGTTTGATTTAAAGCCACTTTGGAAACCACCTTAGGCATGAAGGTAGGATTTGTCCTCAGAGAAACCCTGTCTTGATGAAAAATAATATAAGGTTCCACAGCCATAAGAGCTTGTAACTCTGAAACTCTCCTGGCAGAGGTTAAGGCTAACAGGATAGCTGTTTTCCAAGATAAAAACTTGATGTCAGAAGAGGCAGCAGGCTCAAAAGGAGGCAAGATTAGTTTTTCCAAAACATAGTTGAGATCCCAAGCAGGAATGGGAGGAGATCTAGGAGGTCTTAAGTTCTTAGCTCCTCTAAGAAACTGTCTCATGAGCTGGTGGGAAAAGATGGGAGGGTCCGTATTATAATGAGCAGAAATAGCAGAGGCATGTATCTTAATGGAAGAAAAAGAGAGACCCTTATGTAAGAGATCTGTCAAGTAAAGTAAAATTAAAGTAATGTTAGGAAGAAGAGGATCAGAATCCTGAGCCTTCATCCAGGAACAAAATCTTTTCCATTTTCCTGCATAAGATTTTCTAGTGCTAGGACGTCTGGCTTCTAAAAGGACATCCATAACCTGCTTGAGCAATAAAGAAGAAATCAAAGACCCTGGCTTAACCAGGCCGCCAGGCTGAGAGTTCTGACATGAGAGTGTAGAACCTGACCCTGATGCTGGGACAGAAGGTTCGGAGACGGAGGTAAAACCCAAGGGGGCTCCAGACATAGGTTTTTTTAGAGTTGGATACCAAAACTGCCGAGGCCAGTTTGGAGCCAGCAAGATTATCATCTTGGGCTTGTCCTGATTTATCTTCAATAAAACCCGTGGAAGAAGAGGAAGAGGCGGAACGGCATATCCCGAGAGGTTCCTCCAACTGAATGACAGGGCATCCACTTTCCAAGCTTCTCTGTGGAAAGTCCTGGTGCAAAAATTCTGTAGTTGATGATTGAGACGGGATGCAAAGAGGTCTATGTGAGGACATCCCCAGACTGCTGTCATCATCCTGAAAATTTTGGTGTCCGGCATCCACTCGTGTGGATCTGAAAGGTTTCTGCTCAGGCTGTCTGCCAGGAGGTTTTGTTTCCCTGGTAGAAACTGAGCTTGAAGATCCAGATTGGAAGCTAGAGCTGTGTTCCATAGATCCATGGCTAGTCTGCATAGGGGGTAGGAATGAGATCCCCCTTGCTTGTTTATGTACCACATAACTGTGGTGTTGTCTGTCCGTATTAGTAGTTGTCCTGGTTGTAAAAGATTCCTGAAGGCCAGTAAAGCTTTCTTTCCTTTAGGTTGATATGCAGGTGCTTCTGATCCTTTGTCCAAAGGCCCTGCAGACAATTGCCCTGAAAATGGGCTCCCCAAGCATAATCCGAGGCGTCCGTGGTTAGAATCTGAGTGGCAGGAGGCAGACGAAAGGGATTCCCTTTGTTTAGTGCACAAGCCCTGGACCACCAAAGAAATTCCTTTTGAAGGCAAGGAAGGACGGAGATCAGTATGTCTAAACTGTGGCAATGCTGAGACCATACACTTTTTAGGTACCACTGAATTTTCCTCATGTGTAGTCTTGCATATGGTACGAGAAGGATGCAGGAGGCCATGTAACCCAAAGCCTGCAGGAATTTCCTTGCAGATAGTTGAGTTAGAGTTGCCAAGGTTTTGAAAGTTGAAGCCAGCTGTAATTGTTTTTCGGATGTCAGAAAAGCCATCTGGGTTGTAGTGTTTAGAAGTGCACCCAGAAAAGTTATCTGTTGTGATGGTGTCAAATTTGACTTTATGTTTACAGAGAATCCCAGGAACTTGAGGTTCTGTACAAATTCTAGATGCTGGAGTAAGACATCCTTGCTGTCTGCCTGAATTAGACAATCATCCAGATAAGGGTAAATTTGAATTCCCTTGAGTCTGCAATAAGCTACTACTGGAGCCAGGCATTTGGTGAAGACCCTGGGTGCAGTAGACAATCCAAAGGGCAGCGCAGAGAATTGAAAGTGCCTCGATCCGGCCTTGAACCTGAGATATTTTCTGCGATCCTGCCTGATGGGAATGTGTAAATATGCCTCCTTTAAATCCAAAGTTACCATCCATGCATCTTTGGACAGCATTGGAAGTAGCTGCTGTAGAGTAAGCATCTTGAATTTTGGAATCTCTAGAAAGGTGTTCAAGACCGACAGATCCAGAATGGGTCTCCATGAGTTTTGCTTCCTTGGGACTAGAAAGAGCCTTGAGTAAAAACCTTTTCCCATCTCTGAAAGAGGAACCAGTTCTATGGCTTTCATAGCCAAAAGAGCTTCCACCTGGTTTAAGGCCTCCGTCCATTGATGTTTTGGAAGGTCTGGCCATCCGCTTGGCCTTGGCAAAGTATGAAAATGGAATTTGTAACCTCTTAAAATCACATCCAAAACCCATTTGTCTTGGGTTATTTGAGTCCAATTTTGATAAAAAAGAGAGAGTTTTCCTCCTAGAGGGGCTGCCAGGCAAGACGTTCCTGTAGCCCAACAGAGGGAGTCATTGAGTTTGTTTCCTTTGAGATTGTGACCTGTCCTCTCCTCCCCTAGGGGTGGAAGCAGTCCACTGTCTTGGTCTATAAGTAGCTTGTGATTGAGGCCTCCCTCTGGAGCGTCTATATCTACCCCTCTGAGGCCTGTCTGAAGAGGGAAAGGACCAATTTTTTGAAGGCCAATTCCTGCTAAATCTAGGTGGCTGTACTTGTAAGAAATCTCTTCAGCTTTAGATCCAAACAAAACATTATGCTGAACAGGAGCATCCAATAATTTAGCCTTTACTTGTTCAGGTAAATTTTGTTCCTTTAGCCATGCATGTCTTCTAATGACTGTGCCAGAGGCCACAGCCCTACAAGAAGCCTCCAAGGCATCAAATCCACAGTGTAAGCCATGCTTCCCAACCTGCTCAGTGGCATGCAGTAAGTCATGTAATTCCTTATCTGCACAGGCAGAAATGGAAGTAAATTTTTGTTTTAAGGCAGACAAGAGAAATTACTGGTATTTAAGCATATGAAACTGACAGTTTAAAGCCCTAATGGACAAAATAGCAGAAGTGTACACCTTTTTGCCCCATCTTTCTAAGGATCGAGAGTCCTTTTCAGAAGGAATGGGATTTTTGGCAGAAGCGGCCTTAACTCCCTTAGGACCCTGAGAAATGGTTTCAGGGTCAGCAGAAGGGTTCTTATATAAAAACTGATGGGAATCAGGAACCCTGTAATATCTATCAGGCTTAACAGGAGCAGGAGGAAAAGAGTCAGGGGTTAAGTTAGCCTCCGAAAAGGCATCATCCACAATATCCAAAACAGGAGGAATAACCAGGGGTCTATGTTGGGGAAGAAGAAAAAAATCCCTCAATCTTTTCTTGGATTCCGAATACTCCTGTCCCTCCCAGTGGAAATGTTCCCTCATTTCATGCAAAGTTTCCCCAAAAGAAAAATCCTCAGGAGGAGAGGCTGAAGGAATGGATTCTTCAGCATCAGAATCCTCATAAGGAGGAAAACAGTATTCCTGATCAGAAGAAGAAACTGAGGAAACAGAAGCCTGATCAGAGGAATCATAATAAACATCCTGCCTTGGCCTTTTGTCTGGAAGGGGGTGTGAACCCCTAATCATAGTAAGTAAATCCTCCGCCATCTTGAGTAACTGTTTCTGTAACTTGGGAGCCGGTTCAGAAGAGGCCTGTGTTGAAGTCTTTGATTTAGAAGGAGTCTGCCTTTACTAGAAGCTGAGTAGGCCTGAAAACCCCTTCAGAAGCCGGTACCTGCACAGCGGCTCCGGACCCATTCGAAGGAGCATTGTCGGAAGGTCCTGCAACAGAAATATTTAAAGGCCTGGTTGGCTCATGAGAGTCCGTTTGACCGCCGGTTCTGAAATGGCCTACGACAGGGGCTGCAAAAGCACCTCACTGACGAAGGCCAAACCTGAAGCTGGCTCCGCATGTGCGCTATCATCAGATTTGGACCTCGGAGGCCTGTCTTTATCCTTGCGACGTTTGTGAACTCTGGTAGTCGGAACGTATCCGGCGACATTTTGTAGTTAAAGCCTACCGAAGCGCCTAATGAAACCAAAATCGTACCTTCGGCAATGCGTTGATTGAATCTAGCACAAAACCGACAACTAGCTACGTCGTGGTCAGGGCCTAAGCAAGGAATACAGTAAGAATGAAAATCCTTATGAGGTATTTGCTTCCCACATGAAATGCAATTAACTTTTTCTGACATCGGAGTGGAGCAAGAAAAAAGTTTCCAGCTTTGAGTGGAGAAGAAAGTGTTCAGACCGAAGTATATATGAAAATTCGTCAGGAGTCAACTGACCGGTAATTGCGAACTGCTATCACCGCACGGCAAGAAAGACTGGAGAATATGGCGTCGGCTGTCAGCTTTATACTCCTGGCGCTCTGACGTCAGAGAGCATGGTTGAACAGCCGACGCCGGACCCAGACTTTGGGATTCTGGCCGACCTGGGGCTGCCTGCCGGCAGGGGAGAACCCTACAGTCATGACTGCAATAGTGAAACACGATGAACATCAGTGTTATTTTTATGTTAACTGCACAAATATGTATAGTTTTTCATATTCCTGTAAATATCTCCAGCAAGCAAGCATTAATAAAACACTTTATTGCTGTCATGTGAAAACACAAGTCTGGCTAAACAAAAACGGATGTGTCAATATATGTAGGCTGCAGTTTTAGACATGCAAAGATGGTTGTAAAACTTTAGAAAAAAAAATCCTTGGATTAAGTGCATTTTAATACATTACAGTACTGATGTAAAGACTGCAAATGCATTGGTTATTATCACTGTACTAGATCTGCTGTTTGTAACCTTTTAACATTTACTTTTCAAAACATAACTGCATTTGTCTAGCTCATGCTTTTAACCTAATTCTTCAGAAAATGCTCCAAAAATGCTGAATGCGTGTAGACTGCAAGAGGTGTGACATTCCAAACCCCAGTGGTGTTATTAATTTAAGACAAAACCCATGTCCACAGAAATATGTGCTTAACTCATTCACTCCAATGATACTCAGGAAGTTTGCACTGTAACATCCAATGGGCGAGGCCTAAGCCCTTTGACAGAATCAAATTATGTCCTCACATTTCAAACAGATGTTCATATTTCTGGAACCACAGGGATTATGAAAGAAATATAAAGGGCAGACTCTACAGCACAAAGTATTTTTATAGTGATAGTATTCTTAAGGTTCTAGGTCTTAAATTGAATTTTACAAGTCACAGTAAACACAGTAACTAATACAATGGTAATATTTTGTAAAGAACTTGCTATATCTCAACAACCACTCAAATTACACACACTGTCAGCAGAATTTTTATTCATCTGGCTGAGAACTTTCATATAAGGCTAAAGAGTTATGTCTGTGTTAATTGGTTGTTGAGATGTTTAGAAAATTATATCTATATAAATTAATATAAAAACAACATACAGTATCTATTGACTTGCACTAGACAAAAGTCAAATATTAATGCAGTTGAGTTTATTATGTAAGCTTTAAGATGAAAACTTTTAAAACCTTGTACATAGCATGGTTTTGGAATTACTGTTGCAAATAAGAACAAGCAATATTCGATGCCTAGAGGAGTCAAGTAGGAGTTAACTGTAGATGCACCTGGAGGTGTCACTCAGACGTAGGGAGAAAGAGCTAGAAACTGTTAAATGGAGATGAGAGGAGAAAGAAACAGCAGGAAATCAAATACTATTAACAGGCAGCAGGAAGGAATGGAAATAAAAGTTTGGGAAGAAATTAAACAGAATTTGATTTGGAAGACAAATGGGAGTGGGAATATCAAGGGGTGAAAGCCCAGTGGACAAGGTTAAAAAATGAAGAAATAGCACAGATAAAACCAAGACAATTCAAGAAATAGAGGAAAGAAAGTTAGAGGGGAAGAGTGGTCATGGTTTATTAAGGATGAGTAAGGAGTGGATAATAGGTTACAGCAAAAGGAAGGACAAGAAGAGAGAAGGATGGTTAAAAAAAACACTCTGGAATGAAATAGAGAGGGGAGAGTGGGAAATGATGTTGTTACTCCCTACATACAGCATTCCAAGAATTAAGTGAGGTCGAAGAGGAGAGAAATCAAATCTGATGAAGCCAAAATGGAGCTATGAGAATAACAGCGGCTTTGCACAGCTTGACTTACAGAATGACCATCAGGAGGGAGTAAAGGAAGAAATGCGTAGATGAAACCTGGAGGACAAGAATGGAGAACATCATCTCTGGGAGTCTGACCCTATGGAGGTATTAGGGAAAAGGTGTTCCTGCATTTGGCACTGGAGGATAAACCAAAGAGATCCCAAGACTTCCTCCTTTAT
>NC_056735.1:1294619230-1294624230 GCF_019279795.1 Protopterus annectens
ACTTTCACAGTGTGGGTTCTGTCAGTGAACCAGTTGGCAACTCATATTGTGACATATGGATTTATACCTAGTTTAGTGAGTTTATCTATAATTTCACAGTGGGGGATGGTGTTGAAAGCCTTGGCGAGAACTAGATAGGCTGTGTGAGCCTCCTTACCCTCATCTACGGCTTTGGTGAGTGCTTCAAAGAAGTCTATTAGGTTTGGGAGACATGATCTGCCTTTTACAAACCAGAACTGGGTGGGGTCCAGAGTTTGGAGATTACCAGTGTCATTGTTTATAAGTTCAATGATGATACATTCCATGGCCTTGCAGACCAGGCTCATCAGGCTAGTGGGGCGGTAGTTCATGGGGTCTGTGGTGGATCCCGCTTTATGGAGTGAGATAACCATCGTTGTGCACCATTCAGTGGGCACAAAGCCTGAGGTGAGGCTACGAATGAACATGGTACTTAGGTGGGGTGCCAGTTCATTGTATAGTTCATGTAGAACGCAGCCTGGGATGCTGTCAGGTCCCATGGATGCTGTGTTCTTGGCTTTGGAGAGTGTGTTTTTACCTTTGCAGCTGTGATTACAGGAACTTTGCATTCTTCCTGTACAGAGATGGGCCCTTTAGGGGGTGAGAGGGGGGAAAAGTTAGCACTGAACGTATCTGCCAGGATGTTGGCAATATCAGCTGGTTCTGTATATTTAGTGCCATTGTGCTCTGACTCAGAGCAGATCTGAGCATTGCCATTGAGATTCTTGACATAGCTATAGAATGCTTTGTGGTTGTCTTTAGAAACATTGGCGATTTTGTTTTCGTAACTAGCTTAGGAGGATTTTATGAGGGATCTCAGGTTCTTACTCAAGCTGACCAGGGAGTTCCTCCAATTATGGGATTTTACTCTTTTTTGCAGCAGTTTCTTTCGTCTGTTGTAGAGTTTGTTTATGACAGGGGACCACCAGATTGGCTTCTTTTTTTAGAGGATAGCATCTTGGTTCTGTTAGGAAAAGCACACTCCATGCACTCGTGTAAGTGCCTATGAAGTGCATTTGTATAGGATTCAGCAGTCGTACCTCTATTGTCCGTCTGAATGGGTGTCGTGAAGTTTGCCAATTCTGTCTTAAGAAGATTTCTTAAAACATTTGCAGACAAATGTGATAAAGTGTTGAAGAAAATGCAGACACAGTGGGAAGAAAGGAAATGCATGGTAAAGAAGATGATATTTGGAAATGCTAAAAGACTAGTATAAAGGAGTCAACAGTTTATAGTACTTAAGAGCACAGGCTCAAACATTGGAACTATACTGTAAACATGGGCTACACAGAGTGAGGACCAAGACATGAGGTACCCAATTTAATAATGTCAATGATATAAATTAGGAAAGGGGTGGGGTGTATGTTCACAAAGTGATAACAGTGGATGTAGAATAAAGTAAAAATCAAAACTTGGCGGAGATGCTGATCATAAAGCTGGGAATAAAATGGAGACTCTGTATACTTGGCTAAAGTATATAGAAAATCAAAAGCTAAAACTAGAACCAATGATGACCAGCTTTCAAGCAGATATGTGGGTAAAGACAAGAAAAGGTAATAGTGACTTACGGCCATAATCTTCAAACAGTAATGTGGGATATAGCCACTTCCCAGAAAAGGAGGAGGGACATGCTAGAAGTTGTACTAGAAAGTTGATGTTAGCAGGAATTGAGAATTGTAGAGCACTGATAACTCTGACCATTTCCTCACCACAAGAGACAGAGTGCTGGCAGTAGAGATGTGGGAGTTGACAGGAAAAGTACTATCATGTAAGTAAACTTACCTTAACAGTAGTTGTTCGAATGATCACTGCTGCAGTGGTATTAGCTATATGGGTTATATCATGCCAAGGATATAACAGCTGGGAAGCTTCCACAACTTCAGGGCACCTTCCATGCACTCAAACCAATAGGCAGCTTCAGCTGAGTAGCCTATATTCACAGGTTTGCCAGCCAAGACCTTCAGAGCTTTCATGTCTAGTGAGGTAGGGCAGCTGAGCCTGTCAGGAAATAACTAGTATAACAACAAGGGGGTGGACAGAGGGATCAGCTACATCAGCAGTGATCATTCAAACATTTTATGGCAAGTTTATTTACACAGCTGTATTACATTCATCATATTGATCACTGCTACAGTAACCTTAGCATTATGGGTAGATTATGCTAGCATAGTACATTTGGGAGGTGGAAGAGTAAGGGTCCAGGAGCCCCTAGAGAATGGTCCTAATCTGATCTAGACCTAGAGAAGGAATCAAGCTTCAAGTGCTTTGAAATGGTATGCAGAGAGGACCAAGTTGGTGCTTCTAGAATACTTCGACAGTCTAACATTTTCCTTAAAAAAAAAAAAAAAAAAAAATGAAGCTAATGCCCTCTCAAAGTGGGCCTTGACCCTGCCATGAATAGTTCTGCTGTGGTGAGAATAATTTATTTATTGACATTTGTTGACCTGGAGAGTCCACTGGGCCAGTGACCCACTTTCAGTGGAGGCCCGGGAAGAAAAGCTCCACAAAATTATTATAAGCACACAATGCTGACATATAATATTTGACATACACAGAAGGACGTGTTGCATAAGTTTCTAACGATTCAAATTTAGATTAAAAAAGTAAATGTTTTGTACAGCAATGTACTAGACCATTGGAGTTATGTATATAAAAGAAGAGATATAATATAGTACACTGCAAGGTTTACATGAATGATAAAAACAGAAATTCTAATTAACATACAAATGTATGGTTGTCATATGGTATTTTTTCATATGTTAAGTAAGGAACAGGTTTAAGGTGGTTTATTAGTTATACAAATGCAAGAGGGGCTGTTTGTGTAAATAAAAGTTATGTGCTTACCATAACTATGCATATGTGTTGTCTGTTTTCGTCCTTCCTGAATCAATGGGTCTTGGATCCAACTTCGGCCACTTCATTAGACTTTGGCTCCATAGCACAAGCTCCTTCCCTTGTCTATAATCTTTTCTTGTTCTGAATTACCTCGGATCAAGTTTGCCCTCTAGTCAGCCTACCAATTATACCAAAAGGATACCCAGCTATCAGCATATTCTAAATGAAGTTGTATATCAGCTACAGCAGAAAGAACAAGGATATGAAGAAGACAGGAGCTCATGCAGCAAGGCTGACAGGAAATACTCTCCAGGACATACTAGGAACCTATATAGAAGGAACTTATAAATTAGGAAGGGGCTGGAAGGCAGGAAGTTGAGGAAGGGCAAAAACAAAACACAGATGCATTGTTATGGTGAGTACATAACTTTTACATCTGATGTTGTCTTTTGCGTCCATTCCTCAACCGATGGTACAGACTCCCCAACTAGAGTAACGTTGGGTGATTCTCAAGGAAGGATATTATGGAGTACAGCAGAGCCAAATGCTGTCCTATTCCCTACATAAGATATCCAATTTGTAATGACTTATAAATGTATGAACATTGGACTATGTAGCAGCTGCACAAATGTCATCTATAGAAGCTCTGGACCAAAAAGCAGATGATGCGGCCATAAATCTGGTGAAATGAGCCTTACACAGTTTAGGTAATGTCAACTATTTATTCTTATAGACAAATGAAATGCAATAAGTGAGGAATCTAGCTACATTTACTTTTGATACTGCCTTGCCCAACTTAATTTTGTATAAAGAAACAAAAATTGTTGCAACTCATCCATACTACCACTCCACAAGAAAAATAAGAAAGAAATAAAAGATGTTAGCATGTTTGTGCATCCTAATACTTCTAAGATCTTTACCTTTAACATCAGGGCAAATTGTAACACAGAACATATAGTGCATCTAGCAGTGTGTACAGCATGCACTGCATTTTATATTGGAAAAACTGATAGAAAATTAAAAAACAGGATCAGGGAACATATATATCAAATCAGAATTAAATCTGAAGTTAATGCACTTTCTAAACATGTATTACAGAAAGGTTTATCACATCAGTTCAAGTTTATGGTCATACAGATCAATGTACCTAATATCAGAGATGGGGATGTAAGGAATAAAACAGAACAAATTGAGACTGATTGGATTATTAAGATGCAAGCACATATTCCACCTGGTTTAAATGAAAAAATACCATTGAAGCCAGCTTTGAAAGGGAGGAATATTAAATATTAGATATTAGATATTAAATATCCAACATAACATATATTAATTATTTTTTAAACAAGAGCCCCCTATTTTATGCAGTATCATTTTTAAAAAGAAGTTTTTAGTTAAATACTTTTCAAGAATAAGTGCATTTTATTATGTTTTCACTGTTAATTTATGTACACATATTAAATGATGATTTTTATAAAGATGTATTAAGAGAAAGCACACCTATTTATTATTTATACATCTTTTATATATTCTTTTTACATGTTTTTATATGTTTTTACCATGTGTATATACAGTATGTATTTTATATACTCATATAAATTACTATATAATCAAACATGAAGACATATAATATATGTATTTTAATTTATATACATGTATTTCTTTAAAAATCTAAATTGAGTGCTTAATTGCATCAATTATTAACTGATTTGAATTAGATGTGAGTATACATAGTGGCCATTATGTATATAGAGATGATGGCTTGAAAAAGCTATACAGCGAAAGCGCTTACCTTTCTTCACTTTATTTCAATAAAGTTTCTGTTAAATAATAGGCTCTATAAGTGGATTACTGAAGAAATTTCTGAAAACCTTTTTCATGGGGTCTGAAAAGACATTTGTTTCCAGTGATATTTGAACTGATTACAGCTATTGGGTTTGAATAGACGGCACTTATACAAGTGATATTATTTGTTTGGAGAGACTGTCTGCCCTAACTTGAACCTGAACAAAAAATTTTATTGTTACATGCTTGAAATCTTTTTATTACAGTTCAGGTTCGAGAGTTTGCTAGTGGTGGTGACTTTTACTTGTTGGCTTATCTTGAAAAAGTACTGTTAAATCCCATGCAGGAGTGGGGGTCCTTAACAG
>NC_056735.1:1294629230-1294634230 GCF_019279795.1 Protopterus annectens
GCACCCCTGCACTACGAGGCTATAACTCATATCACACTTTTCGGCCATGTAACCTGCACCGGAACACCAAAGGTGAAGGTGTATCCATATTCATTAAGGATATAGTACAGTTGCGTACCTACCATAAATGTAGATGTTCAAGTGTATTCACTGTTGCAGTCATTACTCTTGGGTTATCCTGCTGGCAGGCTACCCTCAGTCGGCCAGAATTCCAAAGTCTAGGTCCGGCGTCGGTTGCTACTGCCTCTTCCCTAACGTCAGTGCGCCAGGGGTATAAAAGATGCAGCCAACACCATTTTCTTCAATTTTTCTTGCCCCAGATGTCAGGTGCCCCCAAATTGGTAGGCTGAAAAATATGCCAATAAAAATGCATGCACAAAAATAACATTTCCTTCATCTACAAGCAAATACATCAAATAGGTTGTATAGGATAGTGAAGTGCAGATAAGTCCCAGCAAAAAAAAGGGGAATGGTAGGTGGGTAACCTGGACTGCAACAGTGAATACACTCGAACATCTACATTTATGGTAGGTACACAACTGTACTATGTTCATCATGTTTCACTGTTGCAGTCATTACTCTTGGGTTGAATCCAAAAGCTGAGGAAGGGTGGATGGGCTAAATAGGATTAGGAGAGGCTATGAGGCCCTGCAGGACTGCAGTGGCAAAGCCTGCTCTGGACTTAGAGTAAAGAGGTAAGTGGTAGTGCTTTGTGAAGGTGTGCACTGAACTCCAAGTTGCAGCCTCTAAGATATCTTTGGTAGGTACTCATCTGAGGAAGGCTGCTGAAGTGGCTGCTGCTCTGATGGAATGAGGCCTAATACCCTTAGGCACTGATTTGCCATGTTGAAAATAGCAGAAACGGATGCAATGGCCTACCATTTTGAAATAGTCTGTTTTGAGATGGCCTTTCCTTGTGATCCTGCAGCATATGACACTAAAAGTTGCTCAGTCTTTCTGAAAGCTTTAGTTCTTTCCAAATAGAAGCGTAACTGCCTCTGTATGTCCAAACAATGCAGAATTTTCTCACCCTTGTTCTATGGATTAGGATAAAAGGTTGGGAAGTGAATGGTTTGATTAAGGGCCACACTGGACACCACCTTAGGCATAAATGTAGGGTTTGTCCTCAGAGAAACTCTGTCTGGATTAAAAATGATGAAAGGTTCCACAGCCATGAGTGCTTGTAACTCCGAGACCCGTCTTGCAGAGGTTATTGCTAGGAGCAGAGCTGTTTTCCAGGATAAGAATTTTATATCTGCTGTTGATGCTGGCTCGAAAGGAGGCAGTGTGAGTTTTTCCAAAACATAATTGAGGTCCCAGGCCGGAATTGGTGCTCTCCTTGGAGGCCTAATGTTTTTGGCCCCTCTGAGGTACTGCCTTATTAAAGGATGAGAAAAAATAGGTGGTTCCATGTTGTAATGGGCTGAAATGGCAGAGGCATGAATCTTAATTGATGCGAAGGAAAGGCCTTTGTTCAGCATCTCAGTTAGGTATTGTAAAATCTGAGGGATATTTGGTACACACGTGTCAATGCCTTGTTCCTGGTTCCAAGCACAGAATCTCTTCCATTTTTCTGCATAAGATTTTCTGGTGCTGGGCCTCCTGGCCTCCAAGATAACATCCATAACAGCTTTTGAAAGATGAGTGTTTTGAATGGTTACATTATCAGCCATGCTGCCAGATTTAAGGTCCTGAGTTGGCTGTGCAGTATCTGATTGTTTTGTTGGGTCAGCAAGTGAGATGTTTGAGGCAATATCCATGCTGGACCTTGAGACAAGCTCTTTAGGATTGGGTACCAGTGCTGGCGTGGCCAGTCTGGTGCAATCAGTATAATTTTTGGCTCCTCTTGGCTGACCTCTAGGAGTACCCTGGGAAGGAGAGGCAGTGGGGGAAAAGCATATACCGTTAGATTTTTCCAGCTGAAGGATACGGTGTTCACTTTCCATGCTTGCTTGTGATAAATCCTTGTGCAAAATCTCTGCAATTGGCAGTTGTGAGGGGAGGCAAATAGATCTATGTCTGGGCATCCCCATTTCCTTATTATCATGCTGAAGACTTGTGGATCCAGTTTCCATTCGTGGGGATCCATGATGTTTCTGCTTAGTTCGTCTGCCAGAGTATTTCTTTTTCCTGGCAGGAATTGTGCTTGCAGGAGAATTTGAAAAGCCAATGCTGTGTCTCATAAGGTCATTGCTTGTCTGCATAGGGTGTAGAAACGTGTACCTCCCTGCTTGTTTATGTACCACATGACCGTAGTGTTGTCCGTCTTTATCAGTAACTGTCCTGGATGAAGCAGGTCCTTGAAAGCTGTCAGGACATTTTGAACAGCTAGCATCTCTTTTTGACTGATGTGAAGATGCATCTGGTTTGCAGACCATGTGCCCTGAATACATTATCCTGCCATATGGGCTCCCCAGGCATAATCTGATGCATCCGTTGTCAGTGTCTCTCTGGCTGTGGGTAAACTGAATGGCAGACCCTTGTTGTGGTGACAGGCTTCTGCCCACCATCGAAACTCCTGTTGTAGGCAGGGATTGAGTGCAATTACTGTCTCCAGGCTGTGGCAATGCTGAGAACAAACACTTTTTAGGTACCATTGTAGTTTCCTCATATGCAGTCTGGCATATGGAATTAGTAGAATGCAAGATGCCATGAAACCCAAGGCCTGCAGAATTTTCCTTGCAGATAAGTGGGTTTGTGTTGCCAATTTCTTGAAGTAAGTAGTCAGATGTTTTTGTTTGTCTGGCATGACATAAGCCATCTAAGAAGTTGTATTTAAGCTTGCACCCAGGAATATTATCTCTTAAGAGGGCACAAGGTTTGATTTCTTTTCATTTACTGTGTACCCTAGGCCAATTAGTAATCTTTTTACAAACGCCAGATGCTTTAGAAGAATGTCTTTGTTCTCTGGTTGAATTAGGCAGTCGTCCAAGTAGGGATATATTTGAATTCCTTTTTGTCTGCAAAACGCAATTACTGGTGCCAGGCATTTTGTGAAGACCCTGGGCGCAGTAGATAAGCCAAAGGGCAGTGCAGAGAATTGGTAATGCATTGAGCCAGCTATGAATCGGAGGTATCTTCTGCAAGATTGTCTGATTGGGACATGCAGGTATGCCTCTTTTAGGTCCAAAGTTACGAACCAGGTCTTCTTGCCAAGCATGGGCAGTACCTGCTGTAGAGTCAACATTTTGAATTTTGGAACTTCCAGAAACGTATTTAAAATTGACAGGTCCAGTATTGGTCTCCAGGTTTTGTCCTTTCTGGGTACTAGAAAAAGTCTGGAGTAAAATCCTTGCCCCTGCTCTTGTTGTGGTACTTGCTGAATGGCCCTCATGCCCATGAGGGCTGTAATTTGTTTTTGTGCCTCTGCCCATTGATTGTGTGGCAGGTCTGGCATACCTTTTGACCTTGGTAGGGTGTGAAAATGGAACCTGTAGCCTTGGGACACTATGTTCAGGACCAATTTGTCTTGGGTAATCATTTGCCAATTTGATGATAAAAGTGCTAGTTTTCCCCCTAAGGGGGCTGCCAAATGAAAAGTGCTTGGATCTGGTAGAGGAAAGTCATTGGGACTGTTTCCTGTAAGGTTCTGATTTGTCTTCTCCGCTTTTGGAGGTAGGAGCACCCCATTGTTTAGGCCTGTATGAGCCTTGGGGCTGAGATCTGCCTCTGGGACGCCTGTATCTGCCTCTTTGTGGTCTGTTTGACACTGGAAAGGACCAATTTTTAGTGGGCCAGTTCCTGCTAAACCTGGGTGGCTGCATCTGTAAGAAATCCTTGGCTGTCTGCATGGATTTTGCTTTATCCTCCATTTTTTTTCAACACCTCTTCTGCTTTAGTACCAAACAAAGTATCATGCTGTAATGGTGCATCTAATAATTTTGCTTTAACATGATCAGGCAGATTCTGTTCCTTTAACCAAGCATGCCTTCTAATAACAGAACCTGTAACAGCTGCCCTGCAAGAGGCCTCCAGTGAATCATAACCACATTGCAAAGTATGCTTTCCCACTTGTTCAGCTGCATGCAATAAATCCTGCAATTCTTTGTTCTCTGAACCTTCAGTATTTGTCAACAATTTCTGTTTAAGCAGTGACATTAAATATTGCTGATATTTAAGCATATGAAATTGACAATTTAAAGCCCTCACAGCCAGGGTAGCAGAAGTGTAGACTTTTTTCCCCCCATCTGTCTAGAGCCCTAGAATCCCTATCAGAGGGGACTTTTTGCAGTGGAAGCATTAACCCCTTTGGGACCCTGAGATACAGTTTCTGGGTCAGCAGCGAGGTTTTTATATAGGAATTTATGAGAATCCGGGACCCTGTAGTATCTGTCTGGCTTAGCAGGTGCAGGGGGTAAAGAGTCAGGGGACAGGCTCTGAAAATACATCATCTACAATATCCAAGACAGGTGGAATAGCAAGGGGTCTGTGCTGAGGAAGTAGCAGAAAGTCTCTGAGCCTTTTCTTAGATTCAGAATAATCTTAGCTCTCCCAGTGGAAATGCTCCCTCATGGTATGTAGGGTTTCCCCAATAGAATAATACTCAGGAGGAGAGGCTGAAGGAATGGATTCTTCAGCATCAGAATCCTCATAGGGAAGCATGAGCATGGAGTAATCCTGTTCAGAAGAGGAATCAGAGGAAATAGAAACCTGATCAGAAGAATCATACTGTCTCTTGCCTAGGCCTCTTATCAGGAGGGGGATGGGAGCCCCTGATCAAACTAATTAGGTCTTCGGCCATTTTGAGCATCTGTTTTTTAGGCATGGAAGTCTGAGAAGGAGAATGCTGTACTTGTTTCTTTGTCTTTAGAGCTGCTTTAGTCTTTGTCTTTGAAGCTGAAAATGGCTTAATATATAGTTGTGTAGGTCTGAAGACACCCTCAGAAGCCAATGCCTGCTCATCGGCTCTGGACCCATCTGAGGGAATGATTTCCGAGCGTCCAATACCTTGAGTTTCCAGAGGCAACGTCGGCTCCACGTGGGAGTCGGAAGCGGCCTGT
>NC_056735.1:1294639230-1294674847 GCF_019279795.1 Protopterus annectens
CTCTAAAGAATAAACCCCACTTTGTAACATTAATGGGTTATAAAGACACTGAAGAAGCAAGTAAATGAAGTTTCTGACTGTATTAATATTTGTATAAAAATTAATTATGTAAATTACATGTTATACTATAAATCAGTGCTATACAATATGAATTCAGAGATATTTTAAATGCAAGGTGGGGGCTCATCACTGACTGCAATATATGCTAGTAATATTTAAGTAATAAAGCAATTTTCCCAACTGTAATATATCAGAGTTTTACAGTGTAACAAGAAATACCGGAAAAGAAGCAAGTTAAAGTTAATATAATGTTGTGATCTTGGGCTGCTGGGGAGATGTAAAAGTGTACTGATCACATTCTATTTTCAATTAAAATATAATAATTTCATATTTTTATAAAGGTAGTTGACTAGACTAATTCCATTATGGTTTGTCAGTCTAACCTTGTTGCCTTTTAGCTTAGAGCTCAGTTTAAGTTACAAACAAGGGAATTAAGCAAATGAGGCCTAAAAAAGAAAAACTTAGGAAAAGCATGGAAAAAAGGTAATTACCTCTTACTTTGTATTAAGGACTTGAATGTACAGAGACTGTGGAGGTAGGTGGTGGTATTTTATGAAAACAGTTATGTTTTTGTCATATGTCTGCAATAAAATGTAACTGATTTTAAAAAGTAGCTCTTTCTTGCATTTGCAAAGTTAACAACTGTTGATTTTTCCATTAGCAACTGTTTTTAGTTAAAAACTAGGTGCAAACAATCATGGGTTTTGATCAGTGTACTCTACATGAAATCTACAATATTTTTTTTCCTGGTATTCACAAAGTTACTTTTTTCATTAGTGATTGCTTTCACTTGGGGACAAGTTCGTAGGTGCAAGCAATTATCCAGGGAAGGTCTCAAAATTTACAAGGTACAAAATAATTAACTTTTAAAGGGAAACTGGCAAGCAGCTCATTGAAAATAGATGAAGACTGTAACGTTACTCACTTCTCACAGTTTTAAACAGTTGCCTCCAATGAAGTCTCATTACTTAATGCATTAAATATAAGATTACCCAATTTAGTTCATTTAAGAGTAGACAATTTTTCCTTAATGCTAACCTTTGACAGCATGAGCATTATTTTAACACTTGGGAAGGAAACAGAGATAAGCTAAAGACAGCCAGCAATCTTTATACATAGAAACACATGATCTAATTTGCACTTCAGGATGGTTAACCCTTAGTTTAGAATAGGCAACATCTGTGGGTATGGTCATCGATGTGGGGCAACTGCTCCTATATGGAGGGGAAGCTTTCTTTATGGAAAGGGTGCTTAGTTGCATTGGTTAGAGTTTGAAAATTAATTCAGTTTTTTTTTTCTTAAGTGTATCTTTTGAAGAGAAAAGTCTAGGAAAATCTGACAAGGATTACAACGATAAAGAGAAGCAATGACATACATTAGGTTGTCTGGCTATCAACAGAACTGGAGAAACCATGTGGTCAGTTTTAGGCTCAAAATGTTCAGGTGAGTCATGTCTGTTGGGTGAGACAGAAGGCCCGGAAATGGATCCAAAATCCAAGGTCAGCAACTAAATGAGGACAAAGAAAGGGAAAACAAATCTGTCAAGGTCAATACAGGGCAATAAGGACGACTCTGTTCTTCAATCGGGATTGGTTTCTATAGGAATCTGGGGACTAAGGGGGTTGGAGGATAAGCACGGAGGAGACCTGGGGCCAATTGTGAAGGACAGCATCTCTCGGTGACTTCCCCGGGGGAGGGATTAGAGCAAAGAACCAGCAGGATTTATTTTTCAGGGGAGATGCAAATAAGTCGCAGCATGGCTGGCCCCATTGGCGGAAAATCACTTTTGCCACTTGTGAGGTAATAAAACAGACCTGCTCAACGTGCCTATCACGTTGGATTTCCCCAGTATATGCACTGCTATCAGAAATTGATTTGAAGAGATTGCTCACTGCCACACACTCATAGCTTCTTGATACAAAGGGTAAAATCAGTTTCCCCCTATTTGTTATTATTTGAGACCTCTTGTATGACTCTTTTTCTAACAGCTTTTGAATTTCAGAAGCTGCTGTTTCCCCTCTGACTGGGTGGAATGTCAGGGAATTTTGTTCTGTAGCGATGGTGGTAGGGAAAAGAGAATTGTATAACTTTTGGAATTAATCATCTGCACCCAAGTATCTTTTGTTATATTTAGCCAAGCTCTCTGGTGCAGGGATAAATGACCCCTGACTGCCTCCATAGGTGGGCAATAATCAGGCCTACTTTCAGAAGCACCGACAGGGTCTTTTGGAAAAAGAACCTCTGGATCCCTGGTTTTGTGGGCCTCCTCTCTGGCATGTGTGGCGTCTACCATTTGAGATCCTCCTCTACCCCTGGGGGAACTCGCTTCATGTGGCTCATGGCAAGGACCTTGGAGATTTCCTGTACCACATCTTTCAACCATCTTGCTGATACCTGGAAAAGGTTCTTTGAAAAGTCAAAAAATATACTCTCACAACAGACAGGGTCTTACCATCTTTCTCGAACCTGGAGAGTGTGTCTTTCACTTTAGGGCAGAATAATGAGCAAAGGGAGTACTGACAAACGATGACTTGAAGGACTCTGCAAAATTACAGACGCATCTAGGCATGCCTTCTAAAGGAAATACCTGAATCTGCCACTTGAGGTTCCTTCAGCTGCTTGTGAAATAAGCCTCAGAGGACTTTGAGATAGAATAAAGGGTCGTTAACTGTGAAGCAATAGAAGACTAGATCTCTGCACTACTAGTCCTTGAGAGAGATTTTGAGAATTCCTTGATCAAATTCATCAGTAATCTGGTAAAATGCGCCAAGCAATTCAGGGACCTGACAGCAAAGGTCACTGATGCATACACATGTTTCCTGAACCTGTCAAGCGCAACAGTCTCGCTGTTAGGAGGATGAACAGAAGAACTCTGTTCCCTTTGTTGGTGGTTGACAACACAACCACAGCATACACTGGTACTCCTTTGTTCCCAAATTCCCCTCCCTTTGGTGGTGCCAGGATCCTATCTGGTCTCTTGGAGATCAGTGCTACAGAATCTGGTTCCTTCCATGCCTGCTGAGAGATCAAAATCAACGAGTCAACTAGGAAATAGCTGGGCCAGTACCAAATGCCTTCAGAAATACCAATTCCTCTTGAGAAGGGTTGTCTGTAGACCACCTGCCCCTCTGTTTCAGGATCTCTAAAATGTCTCCAAATGAGTCGTTATCAGGAGGTGATTGCGGGGACCCATCCCTCTCATCAAAATCTGTGAATGACGCCTGAGGGGAATCCCAAGTACCTCCTCGTGCATTTCCTCTTCCTAGGGACGACTTCTGTGGGTTGTTCCAGAGAAGTTTCGGAAGATATAATTATGTCCCGTGGGGTCACCGGGAGACTTTCAGTTGGCTGTCCCTCTGGAGTAGAATGCAAAGGCTCATGACACAAAGACATCTGAGAAACAGAAGGAAGATCCGAATGGGGAGTAGCCATCTGATCTCTAGAAGAAAACACTCCCTCTACCACCTTGAAGACAGAATGTCCCAGGAAGAAAGAAACTGTTGGTGCCAAGAAGGCACGGCTCTGGACTGAAGGTTCCCTCCAACCCACAGACACCTCACCCAAAGTTGGAGTAGGAGCTGAGCTATCGAATGCTGAGGCTCCAGGGGACAAAGATGGCTCCAACAACTTCAGAATTGACTCTAATATCCAACAAGGAAGCTTCGGGTAAGAGAGCCGTCCTGCTCAAAAACGGTCGTAGCTGCCATCCTCAGAGAAGATATCAGAATCAATGAAAGAGGCATCTTCAGATCCAAAACAGAGTTCCGGAAGTCTTGGATCCAAGAACTCTGAAATTGAAGGACGGATCGGAGAAGCAGCCAGAATTGGTGGGGTTGTAAGACCAGAGGTCTCTGGACCCACTGGAATAGGATCCAGGAGAACTCCCATTTGAATTTGTGTCGAAAGAAACTTCCTCATCATTCTGTCCACATCTGCTTCAGTGAGACTTCTGGATGAACGAGAAGAGGCAATGGAGGGAGATCTGCATCTTTCCAGGAAGGGCGATGGGAGCCTAGAGGGAACTGGATCCATGGACGCATATTTTGTTCTTGGCAGATGTCTGGATTCAGAATGGGTCAGATCTGAAGAGATGGATCTGGTGTATGAAGGTGTCAGATCTTAAGTTTTCAGAGTCTTCTTCCAAGGCCCTGATGTTGGATCTGAAGAAGATTGAGAATAGCTAGGATGCTTCAAAGGCCTCATTTTTGCCTCCTTTTTCTCATGCTTGGAGGTTTGACATACCGTTAGTGGCTCTCTGAAGGCCAATGGAAGAAGGCCTTTGAGGATCAATTGATTTTTTTTCTAAGAAAGCTCTTGAATTAAAGGTTTTATATGTGGAGCATGAAGCCTGCAAATGCCCTGGTCCCAAGCAATAAACTCAAAGACTATGAGAATCGGAGAAATGAATCTTATTGTCCACACTGCTGCATTTTTTTACCCAGATGATTTATCTGCCATGATAATAGCCAAGTGCAGTGCCACACCAGAAAGGTAAAAATTAAGCAAAGAAAAATCACTATTAATTACACAATTTTTAGTAATAATTATTTTTAGAATCAGAAGAAAAAATACAATACAGCTACCAGCAATGCTATTTAGAAAATACCAACAAATGGAAATAGAAAAGAAAGGAGAATTACCAATTGAAATTGCTAAAAAGAAAACATGTACAATGAATGGCAGTAAGAATAGAGACGAACAGAAAAAGCGTGACAAATGTATGAAAACCCATGTTATAGATTAAACTGTGATGACGTAATAAATTTTTTTTTTTTTTTTTTTGTTTGTTAACCTGGGCGAAATTGCATTTTAGAAACAAAGGTGTAAAACGAAGATCAGTCATGCAGATAACAGTAACAAGTACAGTAAGAATAGTAAAGAAATCCAAAACAAAATTAAGCAAGACACAGTGATGTGAAAACCCAATTTCTTAAGTAGGTGAACATACGATATCATGATAAATCACCCCCTCATTTTTTGCTTCTGCCTTCAGTAACCATCAAGCTCTCTATTAACCCAATTTGCTCTTTTGCTTTCTCAGCAGGAAATGGACGTACAGCTTATTCATTCCTCCTAGGAGCGAATGCTAAGTCACTGAGAGGATTAGTGTTACCTAAATTGAAGACAGAAATATTATTTGTCTATATTTCTATCCTCATGGTGCACACCCACTAACTCGCTTTATGGTTTGGTTTACAATGTAATCCCTCATGTAAACCAGCCTTTGTTGAAACGAGCACTCCTATGAAGTAGCCAATCTTTTCTGGGGAATTCTACCATTGAATAATGCACCCCAGACCTGTACCTCCCATCTCCTCCTAAGAGAGGACAACCAGCTAAGCCACACAATTCCTACCTTCTCCAATGCTATGTACAACAGGTGCTTGGCCAGCCACCTGAATTTGTACTGTATTCAGGGCTTTCTCTCTATGTCATTGGAGCCGACAGATCACACAGTAAGTATGAATATGGAAAAGAGTCCTGGTAGTAGAAATGTCATGCCTTGAAATAAAATTTTACATTAATAGAAAGTATAGTTGAGTACACTTACCATAAATGTAGATGTTCAAGTGTATTCATTATTGCAGTCATCACATTTAGGTTATCTGCCTGCAGGTAGCCCTCAGCCAGCCTGAATACCAGAGTTTTGGATTCCTGCGTTGGATGCTGTCTCTTCTTCCATGACGTCAAGTCGTCAGGGTATAAAACATGCAACCGATGCCATTACATCAGTTTTTCTTGCCCCAGATGTCAGGTGCCCCCACAGTGGGAAGCAATTATATGTTATGGTAAACCTACATCAAAATGCAAATACACCAGAAAACGTAAATATACCAAACAAGAAAGAAAAGGTAGAGCCAAGAGAAGTAAGGGGGCTGGAGGGAGGGTAAAGTACAGTCGTGTACACTTACCATAAATGTAGAGGTTCGAGTGTATTCACTGTTGCAGTCATTACAACTGGATTATCCTGCTGGCAGGCTACACTCAGTCGGCCTGAATTCCAAAGTCTAGGTCCTGCGTCGGTTGCTGTCGCCTCTTCCCTGACGTCAGTGTGCCAGGGGTATAAAAGATGCAGCCGACGCCATTTTCTTCAGTTTTTCTTGCCCCAGATGCCAGGTGCCCCAAAAAGGGTAGGCTAAAATTATGTCAATAAAACATGCATGCACCAAAGTATATATTTTGCCTTCATCTACAAGCAAATACACCACATAGGTTGTATAAAATAGAGAAGTGCAGATAAGGTCCAGCAAAGAAATGGGGGATGGTGGGTGGGTAACCTGGACTGCAACAGTGAATACACTTGAACATCTACATTTACAGTAAGTGTACACAACTGTACTATGTTCTTCGTGTTTCACTGTTGCAGTCATTACAATTGGGTTGAATCCCAAAGCTAAGGTTGGGAGGCTGGAGCTAAATAGAATTAGGAGCGGCTATTAGGCCCTGCAGAACTGCAGTGGCAAAGCCTGCTCTGGATTTAGAGTAGAGTGGTGAGTGATAGTGCTTTGTGAAGGTGTGCACTGAACTCCAAGTAGCAGTCTCTAAAATGTCTTTGGTTGGTACTCCCCTGAGGAAGGCTGCTGAAGTGGCTGCTACTCTGGTTGAATGTGGCCTAATGCCCTTAGGTACTGGCTTGCCATGTTGTGAATAGCAGAAACGAATCCAGTGGCCTGTGGCCTATCCACTTTGAAATAGTCTGCTTTGAGATAGCCTTTCCTTGTGATGCTGCAGCATATGCCACTAGTAATTGCTCTGTCTTTCTGAAAGCTTTGGTTCTGTTCAAATAGAAGTGTAGCTGTCTGTGTATGTCCAAAGAATGGAGAATTCTCTCCCCCTTATTCTGTGGGTTTGGATAAAAAGGTAGGCAGATGAATAGTTTGGTTAAGGGCCACACTGGACACTACGTTAGGCATAAATGTCGGGTTTGTCCTCAGAGAAACCCTGTCTGGATAAAATATAAAAGGTTCCACAGCCATGAGTGCCTGTAGCTCTGAGACTCGTCTTGCAGAAGTTATTGCTAGGAGCAGAGCTGTTTTCCAAGATCAAAACTTTATATCAGCTGTAGCGGCTGGCTCAAAAGGAGGCAGGGTGAATTTTTCCAAGACATAATTGAGGTCCCATGCAGGTATTGGTGATCTCCTTAGAGGCCTTACATTTTTGGCCCCTCTGAGGTACTGCCTTAATAAAGGATGAGAAAAGATTGGTGGCTCTGTATTGTAATGAGCCGAAATGGCAGAGGCATGAATTTTTATAGATGAAAAGGATAGGCCTTTGTCCAGCACCTCAGTCAAGTATTTCAAAATCTGAGGAATATTTGGTACAGCTGTGTCAATTCCTTGTGCCTGGTTCCAAGCACAGAATCTCTTCCATTTTCCAGCATAGGATTTTCTAGTACTAGGCCTCCTGGCCTCCAAAATGACATCCATCACCGCTTTAGTGAGAGGTGTGTTTTGTATGACTATATTATCTGCCATGCTGCCAGATTTAAGGTCTTGAGTTGGCTGTGCAGGATCTGATTGTTCTGCTGGGACAGTAGATGAGGCATCTGAGGTAAGGTCCAGGCTGGGCATTGAGACAAGTTCCTTAGGATTGGATACCAGTACTGGCGTGGCCAGTCTGGGGCAATCAGTATCATTTTTGGCTTCTCCTGTCTGACTTTTAGGAGTACCTAGGGGAGGAGAGTCAGTGGAGGAAAGGCATATACTGTTAAGTTTTTCCAGCTGAAAGATAGGGCATCAACTTTCCATGCTTGTCTGTGATAAGTCCTTGTGCAGAATCCCTTCAGTTGGCAGTTGTGAGGTGAGGCAAATAGATCTATGTCCGGGCATCCCCATTTCCTTGTTACCATGCTGAAGACTTCTGGATCCAATTTCCACTCGTGGGGATCCATGAGGTTTCTGATTAGTTCGTCTGCCAGAGTATTTGTCTTTCCTGGCAGGAATTGTGCCTGCAGATGTACTTGGTAAGTCAATGCTGTGTCGCACAAAGTCATGGCTAGTCTGCAAAGGGGGTAAGAATGAGTGCCTCCCTGCTTGTTTATATACCACATGACCATGGTATTGTCTGTCTTTATCAGTAGTTGTCCCGGATAAAGTAGGTCCTTGAAGGCTGTCAGGGCATTTTGAACAGCTAGCATCTTTTTTTGATTGATATGTAGATGCATTTGGTTTGTGGACCATGTGCCTTGAATACATCTTCCTGCCATGTGGGCTCCCCAAGCATAATCTGATGCATTCGTTGTTAAAGTCCGTGTGGTTGGGGGTAGAGTGAATGGCTGTCCCTTGTTCTGGTGTCAGGCCTTCACCCACCATCGACACTCCTGTTGCAGGCAGGGAATGAGAGTAACTATTGTTTCGAGGCTGTGGCAATGTTGAGTCCAAACACTTTTTAGGAACCATTGAAGTTTTCTCATATGCAGTCTTGCATATGGAATTAGTAGAATGCAGGATGCCATGAAGCCCAAAGCCTGCAGAATTTTCCTTGTAGATAAGTGGGCCTTTGTTGCCAACAGTTTGAAATAGGTAGTCAGTTGCCTTTGTTTGTCTGGCGTGAGATAAGCCATCTGGGCAGTTGTATTTAAGCTTGCACCCAGGAATATTATCTCTTGAGAGGGTACTAGTTTTGATTTCTGTTCGTTGACTGTGTACCCTAGGCATGGTATTAATCTCTTTACAAACGCAAGATGCTGTAGTAGAATGTCCTTGTTCTCTGCTTGAATGAGGAAGTCGTCCAAGTTGTTGCGTCTTTCGGCTTTTCCCGGTTAGGGGTTGCCACAGCGGAACTCCGGTCTGCTAATGACTGGCAGTAGATTTTTACGTGCTGAGTTGCCAGCTCTTGACGCACAACCTTCAACGAAGGTATGCCCATTCATGCATGTCTCACACAGAAGACACTCTAGCTGAGAATCGAACAGGTCGTCTTACTGTGAGGCGACAACGCTACCGCAGCACCACCACCGCAGGATAGGCAGTCGTCCAAGTAAGGATATATTTGTATTCCTCTTTGCCTGCAGTATGCAATTACTGATGCCAGGCACTTTGTGAAGACCCTGGGCGCAGTAGATAAGCCAAAGGGCAGTGCAGAGAATTGGCAGTGCATTGAACCAGCTTTGAATCTGAGGTATCTTCTGCATGTTTGTCTGATTAGGACATGCAGGTATGCCTCTTTTAGATCTAAAGTCACAAGCCAAGCCTTCTTGCCCAACATGGACAGAAGCTGCTGTAGAGTCAACATTTTGAATTTTGGAATATCCAGATATGTGTTTAGAATAGATAGGTCCAGTATTGGTCTCCAGGCTTTGTCCTTTCTGGGTACCAAGAACGGTCTTGAATAGAATCCTTGTCCCTGCTCTTGCTTTGGTACTTGTTGAATGGCCCTCATGTCCATGAGGGATGAGACTTGTTTTTGTGCCTCTGCCCACTAATGTTTTGGCAGGTCTGGCCAACCATTTGCCCTTGGCAGGGGATGGAAATGAAAAGTGCTAGTTTTCCCCCTAAAGGTGCTGCCAGAAGACAAGTGCTTGGTGCAGGCAGGGGGAAGTCATTAGGACTGTTTCCTGTATGGCTGTGATTTGTCTTCTCCAGTTTTGGAGGTAGAAGCACCCCATTGTTTAGACCTGTACAAACCTTGGGGCTGGGATCTGCCTCTAGGGCGTCTGTATCTGCCCCTTTGTGGCCTGTCTGATACTAGAAAGGACCAATTCTTTGTAGGCCAGTGTCTGCTAAATCTTGGTGGCTGTACCTGTAAGAAATCCTTGACTGTTTGCATAGATTTAGCTTTGTCCTCCATTTTCTTTAACACCTCTTCTGCTTTAACACCAAACAAAGCATCATGCTGTAATGGAGCATCTAATAATTTTGCTTTAACATGATCAGGTAGATTTTGTTCCTTTAACCAAGCATGCCTCCTAATGACAGAACCCATAACTGCGGCCCTGCAGGAGGCCTCCAGAGAATCAAAACCACAATGCAAAGTATGCTTTCCAACTTGTTCAGCTGCATGCAATACATCCTGCATTTCTTTGTTTTCTGCACATTCAGAATTTATCAACATTTTCTGTTTAAGCAGTGACATAATATATTGCTGATATTTGAGCATATGAAACTGATAATTTAAAGCCTTTATAGCCAAGGTAGCAGAAGTGTAAATCCTTTTTCCCCATCTGTCCAGTGCCCTAGAATCCCTGTCAGAGGGAGTAGGGTTTTTGCAGTGGAAGCCTTGACCCCTTTGGGACCCTGAGAGATAGTTTCTGGGTCAGCAGTAGGGTTTTTGAAAAGGAATTTATGAGAGTCAGGAACCCTGTAGTACATGTCCGGCTTAACAGGGAGCTGGAGGTAAGGAGTCAGGGGTCAGAATGGACTCTGAAAATACATCATCTACAATGTCTAACACAGGTGGAATAGCTAGGGGCCTGTGTTGTGGCAGTAAAAGGAAGTCTCTGAGCCTTTTCTTAGATTCTGAATAATCTTGGCTCTCCCAGTGGAAATGCTCCCTCATGGTATGCAAAGTTTCCCCAAAAGAATAATCCTCAGGAGAGGCTGAAGGGATAGATTATTCAGCATCAGAATCCTCATAGGGAGGAACAGAGTATTCCTGATCAGAAGAAGAATCACATGAAATGGAAACCTGATCTGAAGATTCATATTCTGTCTCTTGCCTAGGCCTCCTATCAGGAGGGGGATGGGAACCCCTGATCAAAGTAATTAGGTCTTCGGCCATTTTGAGCATCTGTTTTTTAGGCATGGAGGCCTGTCCATGAGGCTGTTGTACTTGTTTCTTTGTCTTTAAAGGTGCTTTAGTCTTTGTCTTTGAAGCTGAAGTCGTTTTAACATATAATTGAGTAGGTCTGAAAATATCCTCAGAAGCCGATGCCTGCTCAGCGGCTCCGGATCCATCTGAGGGAATAGTTTCCGAAGGTCCAATACCTTGAGCTTCCAGCGGCCTGGTCGACTCCACATGGGTGTTGGTAGCAGCCTGCGAGTCTAAAGTAGCGGTCGTCAGGGGCTGCAAAGGCACCTCACTGAGAACCGGCGACTGGCTTAGAAGCCTCGTCGTCGGTTTTGGACCTCGGATGCCTGTCCTTTTCTTTACGTTTCTTGTGAATTCCGGTAGTCGGATGGCTATCCGATGACATTGTAAAGTTAAATCTTCTGCCAAAACAGTGAAATGCAAAATCGTACCGATGCTTAATAGTGCGTTGGTTAAATCTAGCAAAAAACCGATAACTACCAACGTCGTGGTCAGGGCCTAGGCAAGGAATACAGTAAGAATGAAAGTCCTTATGAGGTATTTGTTTCCTACAAGAAATACAGTTATTAACTTTTTCTGACATCGGTCTGGAGCAAGAAAAGTCTCCCCAATGGGGTACTTAGCTGTTAGTGTAGACTTCAGATCTGAAATTTGAACACGAAAATCTCAGGAGTCGGCCGACCGGCACTTGCGAAATGCTTTTGCTTCGGGCACCGCCCGGCAAGAAAGACTGAAGAAAATGGCGTTGGCTGCATCTTTTATACCCCTGGCGCACTAACGTCAGGGAAGAGGCGACAGCAACCGACGCAGGACCTAGACTTTGGAATTCAGGCCGACTGAGGGTAGCCTGCCAGCAGAATAACCCAATTGTAATGACTGCAACAGTGAATATACTCGAACATCTAAATTTATGGTAAGTGTACACAACTGTACTATGTTCTTCGTGTTTCACTGTTGCAGTCATCACATTTGGGTTGATTCCCAAAGCTAAGGAAGGGAGGAGGAAGTTAGATAGCATTAGGGCCAGCTATTAAGCCCTGCAAAACTGCAGTGGCAAAACCAGCTCTGGAGTTAGAAAAAAGAGGCATGTGGTAATGCTTGGTGAAGGTATGAACAGAGCTCCAGGTAGCAGCTTCTAGGATGTCCCTGGTAGGGACTCCTCTGAGAAAGGCTGCAGAGGTAGATGCAGCCCTGGTGGAATGTGATCTTATCCCTTGTGGGGTAGGTTTTCCATGGTGCTTGTAGCAAAAATAAATTCAACGGTCTATCCATTTGGAAATGGTTTGGTTTGAAATGGCCGGGTTTGAAATGGCCGTCCCTTCTGCCCCTGCAGCAAAGCCAACAAGCAGCTGTTCAGATTTTCTGAGAGGCTTAGTCCTGGCCAAATAAAATCTAAGTTGTTTGTGCACGTCCAGAGTGTGCAGTATTTGTTCTCCTTTGTTATGTGGATTAGGGAAGAAAGTAGGCAAGTGAATGGACTGATTTAGGGCCACACTAGACACCACCTTGGGCATAAAGGAAGGATTGGCCATGAGGGAAACCCTGTCTGCATGGAAGATAATGAAGGGTTCCACTGCCATGAGGACCTGTAATTGAGACAGTCTTCTTGCTGAAGTGATGGCTAGAAGGAATGCTGTTTTCCAAGAAAGGAATTTCAACTCTGCTGTTGCTGCTGGGTCAAAGGGAGGGAGAGTGAGCTTTTCCAATACAAAGTTAAGGTCCCAGGCTGGAGTAGGGTCTCTCCGGGAGGGAGGGGGGTCTTAAATTTCTGGCTCCTCTAAGGAATTGTTTCAGCAGATGGTGAGAGAAGAGTGGTGGCTCAGTATTATGAGCTGAAATGGCAGAGGTATGAATTTTAATTGACGAGAAGGATAGGCCCTTGTGGAGCATTTCTGTTAAGTATTGAAGAATATGAGGTAAGCTGGACACCGTTGTGCCCATCACCTGAGTCTGGCTCCAGGAACAGTATCTCTTCCACTTTTCTGCATAAGATTTTTTAGTACTAGGTCTTCTGGCCTCCAAAATGATATCTAGCACCTGCTTACTGAGGGATGCTATTGGGGAGCTGAAGGAATTAACTAGGCTGCAATCTTCATGGTTTGTAGCTGAGGGTGCAGAATCTGGCCCTCCTGCTGGGACAGAAGGGAAGGGGTCTGAGGCAGGTGCCATGGTTCCAGCAGTGACATACTGTGCAAGAGGAGGTACCAGTGCTGGCGTGGCCAGTCTGGTGCAATCAGTATTGTCCTTGGCTTGTCCTGTTTGATCTTTAGCAGAACCTTCGAGAGAAGAGGCAGATGGGGAAAGGCATAAACCAAAAGGCTTTCCCAGGGCATCCACTTTCCAAGCGTGACTGTGGGGAGTCCTTGTGCAGAATTTGTCCAACTGGTAGTTCTGAGGGCAGGCAAAGAGGTCTACCTCTGGAGTCCCCCATTTGTTCCTCAAGAGGTTGAATATTTTTGGTTCCAGTTTCCATTCGTGTGGGTCCATGAGATTTCTGCTTAAGTCACCTGCCACTGAATTTAGCTTGCCTGGCAGTAACTGAGCTTGTAGGTGCACTTGGAAGCTCAAGGCTGTGTTCTACAGAGCCATGGCTAGTCTGCAGAAGGGGTATGAATGGGTTCCCCCTGCTTGTTTATGTACCACATAACTGTGGTGGTGTCTGTCTTTACCAACAATTGTCCTGAAAGAATGCGGTCTTTGAAGGCCGTCAGGGAATTCTGTACAGCTAACATTTCTTTTTGCTTGATATGCAGGTGCATCTGTCTCGGGTTCCATTTGCCCTGAATACACTGCCCTACCAAGTGTGCCCCTCATGCAAAGTCTGATGAGTCTGTTGTTAGGGTTTGGGCGGCAGGGGGTAAAGTGAAAGGGAGCCCCTTGTTGTGGTAGCAGGCCTCAGCCCACCAAAGGAACTCTTGTCTTTATACAAGGAATGATAGGAATCATTGATTCCAGGTCCTGAGAATGTTGACACCATAGGCTTTTTAGATATCATTGTAGTTTCCACATATGCAGTCTTGCATATGGAATTAGTAGAATACAAGAGGCCATGAACCCCAAGGCTTGCAGAATTTTCCTTGCAGATAGCTGGGTCTTTATGGCTAACAGTTTGAAGTAGGTTGTCAGATAAACTTGTTTCTCTAGAGTGAGGAAAGCCATATGGGAAGTTGTGTTCAAGCTTGCCCCCAGGAATACAATCTCTTGGCAGGGTACCAAGTGAGATTTCTTTTAGTTTATGGTGTACCCCAGAGAAGTTAGAAGTTTCTTTACAAATGCCAGATGTTGTAATAGCAAGTACTGGCTTTCTGCCTGAATCAGACAATCGTCCAAGTATGGGTATATATGAATATTTCTCTGCCTACAAAATGCAATGGCTGGAGCTAGATACTTTGTGAATACCCTAGGCGCAGTAGATAAGTCAATGGAGCCTGCCCTGAAGCATAGGTATTTTCAGCAAGATTCCATTATTGGGATGTGCACGTAAGCTGCCTTTAAGTCTAAGGTTGCCAACCAGGCATCTTTGCCTAGCATAGGAAACAGCTATTGAAGTGTTAGCATTTTGAATTTTGGGATTTCCTGAAAGGTGTTTAGAATAGAGAGGTCCAGGATAGGACACCAGGAGCTGTCTTTTGAATAAAAGCCTTGTCCCCTTTGTTCTGCTGGGACAGGTTGAATAGCCCTGATACTTAGAGAGAGGACCTGCGGTTGGGCCTCCGCCCATTGATTTGGGGGTAGGTCTGGCCAACCGTTTGGCGTTGGTAGGGAGTGTAAGTGGAATCTGTATCCTTGGGAAACTATGCTCAAAACCCATTTGTCCCGTCTAATTAGTTCCCAGTTTTTTGCATGCAAGACGAGCTATCCTCCTAAGGGAGCAGGCAGTTGAGCAGGACTTGGGAGGGTTAAGTCATTGTGCCATTTTTCCATAGGGTGGAGGTTTACTGTTCCCTGCTTTGGGAGTGGGAGCCCCCTCACTGCTTAGACCTGTACGCAGTCTGAGACTGTAACCTAGGTAGCCTGCTGTTCCTGGGTTTGGACTGAGAGGGCCTGAAGAGACTGGAAAGGACCAATTCTTTGAAGGCCAATGTCTACTAAATCTGGGAGGCTGTACTTGTAGGAAATCTTTAACAGTTTGCATAGATTTAGCTTTTTCCTCCATCCTTTTGAGGACTTCTTCTGCTTTGTTGCCAAACAGGCGGTCTTGGTTTAAGGGAGCATCCAGTAATTTAGCTTTAACATGATCTGGCAAGTTTTGCTCCTTAAGCCAAGCATGTCTTCTAAGTAGAGATCCAGTGACAGCAGCCCTGCAAGATGCTTCCAAAGAATAAAAAACACATTGCAAAGTATGTTTACCAACTTGTTCTGCAGAATGCATTAAATCCTGTAATTTTTTGTGTTCAGCACAGACAGGAATCAACATAATTTTCTGTTTAAGTAGTCCCACAATATGCTGCTGATACTTTAACATATGAAACTGGCAATTTAATGCCCTAATGGCCAAAGTAGCAGAAGTCTATACCTTCTTACCCCATCTGTCTAAGGCTCTAGAATCTCTATCAGGGGTAGGATTTTTGGCAGCAGTAGCCTTAATGCCTTTAGGTCCTTGGAAAATGGTCTCAGGATCCGCAGTAGGATTCTTGTAGAGGAACTTATAAGAATCAGATACTCTGTAATACCTGTCAGGTTTCCCGGGAGCTGGAGGTAAAGTGTCTGGGGAAAGGCTAGAATCCAAGAAAGCATCATCTACAATGTCCAGAACAGGAGGGATAGCTAAAGGCCTGTGTTGAGGAAGAAGTAAGAATTCCCTAAGCTTCTCTTTGGAGTCAGAGAAACCCTAGCTTTCTCAGCGGAAATGCTCCCTAAGAGTGTGCAAGGTTTCACCAAAAGAAAAATCTTCTGGAGGGGAGGCAGAGGGACTGGAATCCTCTGCATCAGAATCCTCATAAGTAGATAAGGGCAAATCCTGGTAATCTGAAGGAACAGAAATATCAGATTCCTGATCAGAAGAATCAGAAGGAAAATCAGTTCTAGGTCTCAGAGGGGGAAGGCTGGCTTCCCTTAATTAAGGTAATAAGGTCTTCAGCCATTCTAAGCATTTGTTTTTTAGGCATATGGGCCTGAGCATGCGGTTTGGACGTTGGTTTTCTAGGCGTGGTGCGAGTTTTAGGCCTAAAAGATGAAGATGGCATCAGTTTAAAATGCAAGTCTGTAGGCCTAAATACACCCTCAGAAGCTGGTGCCTGCACAGCGGCTTCGGACCCATCCAAGGTAGGGACATCCGCAGGTTCCATAGTCGAAGAAGCATCTCGCGGCATACCAGACTCCGAATGGGTCTCAGCAGAGGCCTGTGAATCTGAAGTAGCAGGTATCAGGGGCTGTGAAAGCGCCTCACTGAGTACCGGCAGACTGGCGACTAGCTTAACAGAAGCATCGTTGGCAGTTTTGGACCTATGCGGCTTGTCTCTGTCTTTATCTTTACGTTTTTTAGGAAGATCGGTAGTCGGATGGCCTAACGAAGTCATTTCAGAGTACTGATACAGAGTACCAGAATAGTTTGCTGCAAAAATAGCCCTACGACGAATAGTTCGGGGGTTGAAAAAGGCACAAAACCGACAGCAAGGTACGTCATGGTCTGGGCCTAAGCAAGGACTGCAGTATGAATGAAAATCTTTATGAGGCATTTGCTTTCCACAGGTAAGACTATTGTTAACTTTTACTGACATCGGTTGAAGCAAGAAAAAAAGATCCCCAACAGGGTACTTATCTTTTTTGAAGACTTCGGTTCTGAAACTTGAAAACGAAAATTTCAGGAGTCGGCCGACCGGCACTTGCAAACAACTTCTGCTTCGGGTACCGCACGGCCAGAAAGACTGATGTAATGGCGTTGGCTGTATGTTTTATATCCCTGACAACCTGACATCATGGAAGAAGAGACAGCATCCAATGCAGGAACCCAAGACTCTGGTATTCAGGCCGGCTGAGGGCTACCTGCAAGCAGATAACCCAAACGTGATGACTGCAACAGTGAAACACGAAGAACATCAATGATGAGCTAGAGGGAAGCAGAATGTAAGAAATGTCCACAATTATTGGTGGGTATTGATGCAGAGAAAGTATCTGATGATTAGGGCAATGGAAGTATCTGCATTCCTTGACAGAATAAGGTTAATTAAGAGGATATATGAAAGGTCAGATATGAGAATTCAGGCGGGAGAGGTCCTCTCCAACATTCTGTGTTTGAATAGAGAAACAAGGTAGGGATGTCCTTTTGCCTCTGTTACTTGCTTTGTACTTAGAGCAACTGGCAAAGAAAATAAGAAAATTCAAGGATATAAATGGTATGGTAATCAAACCATTTTAGCTTTATTTGCAGATTATATTATTTTGGACTTGATAAATGCAGAAAAGGACATTTGGTGCTGTGGAATATTTTGAGACAGTTTCAAATATTTGTGGGATATAAAATGAATGAATGAAAACAATACAAAGGCTATGGTAGAAAACTATGTACTCATACATGAACTGGTTCAGCAATATCCATATTTATGGGGACATAGGATGAAGTATACAGGGGGCACAGGGCTCCAAATGGAGAGATGATAAATCAGCAAGCAAAGGAAAGTAGTACTGCTGGAAATGAAATCATCATCAAGCCTTGGTGAGTAACTTCGTGAGGTCAGCCCCGTTTTTCATAAGATCTCACCAAGATGACACGGATATCTAAACTGTACTTTATATAGCATATATCATGGACAATAGCAGGTTAAAAAATAAAAAAAGAAAGCTGGGTGCACAACAACCAGGATAAAAAGTGTGTAATCCCAGTAGGCGCACTAGTGCCAGGACTGGAAAAAATTACAGTGTAGAATCCTCAAGACATGGAAACATTCCTACAATGGGGCTAGGCCAGGCCCAGGGGGAGGAAGGACCCCTTGTTGTAAAAGGAAGTAGCAGTCCACAAAAAATCACAAAAACTGACAGGCCAAAAAAAGAGCCATAAAGACAGTAGAGTGGACTACTGAGGATAAGAAAAAAATATGTATTTTTACTATTATGCAAAAAGCCCAGACTTTCTAGACAGATGTACAAAAAGATTAAGAGAGAAATTAGATGAAAGAAAAATACTTCCATAAGAAAAACTGTCAGGAGCTTCAAATAAAAAAAAATCATGTTCATTAATACAACAGATTTAGGAAAAAACACTATATAGACCACAAATCATTGGACTGTTTGGAAAAAGAAGTTACTGAGGAAGTGTGAAAATATAAAGAACAAATTCTAGAGACTGTTAAAAGCTATAAAAAAGAAATATAGACATGGGAAATAAAGATCTGATATGGTGCAATATTTGTACAAAGTAGAAAGCCAAATCAATCAAGGCAAGTATTCAAAGAGAAATACAGGCAAAGGCATCCAGCTATGGGAAATTTTACAATAAGATCACAAAGAGGGAATGTAGAACAGAAGATTAGTAAAGTAGAAGTTAAAACATAAAAAAAGTTGATTTTATGGAATACCTGCAAAGTGAAGGATTTAGTGTAGAAAGTCCAACACAGGTTATATCACAGCATGATGGAACGACGAGTCCCCAAAGTAAGGAGAAACAGGAAGAGCAGGGGACATCTGAAGAAGAAATATGGACATGGGAAAGAAAAATAATTAATATTGTGCAATATTTACGTAAAGGAGAAAGCAAAACTAATCAATACAAAAAGAGCAGCACCAAAAACATCTGAAGAGAAATACAGGCAAAGGCATCCAGACATGGAAAATTTTACAATACAAAAAAATAAGAAAACAAAGAGGAACAGCAGAAAAGAGGATTAGTAATGGAGAAGTTAAAGAAATGCAAACTGATGTTATGGATTACCTGCAAAGTGAAGGATTTAGTGTAGAAAATCTAACTCTGATAACATCACAGCAGAATAGAGCAATGGAACTCCGAATTAAGGAGAAACCAGTGGAGCAGGATAGAGCAATGGAACTCCGAATTAAGGAGAAACCAGTGGAGCAGAAAACATCTGATCAGTTGCCACATGAAGAGACTTGAGCCGTTCATAGGAAACCAATACAAACATTCAGTTGGAGTTGCACAACAAGGGAAGGAACATGAAACTGTGGCAACTCTGACACAGTCAATGTTATGGAGTGATAGGCCAGTGAGTTCCCATATGAAAGAGTAATGGATGACAGGATGAAACTGAAGACAATGTGGCACGGGAAGATGCTCTGGAGCTTTCTATAGCATGCCTGCAGGAAATGGTGAACAAAGAATGTGCCCCCATTTAGAAGAAAATGATCCAACAGAAGAGTTGCTTGGTTTAATGCAGATGGACAGACATATTAAGAGCAATGAAAGAAAGAGACTACAGAAAGTCGCTAAAACCCAAAAAGTTAGAAGTTTGATAAAACAAATGAAGACAGTAATTAGGACTGTCCATAGACAGTCATGTGATATAACAGAAGTAAAAGGATATATTACTGTGCAGCTAAATTAATAACTAAGTCTTACCACATAAACACAGGGTAGTAAAGGAAAGGAAGGGGAGAAATCGAAAGCCAACACAGAAGTATCAAATAGAGAAAACTATAAAGCAATTGACACAAGAGTCGCTGTTAGAAGAGTATAAAAGAGGAAACAGATCAACAAAAATACTCAGAAGATAGATAAAAGTGATGCACATTATCAGAAAAGATCAGGATCTATCATGCACTATCACGAATAATAAACTAAAAATCTAAGCACAGACAGAAAAACTTGGAAGATATGCAAGTAAATATAAAGAAAAAGTACAAAATAAGCAATTTATTGACGATCCAAAAAGGTTTTATAGAGAACGGGGAAACAAGGCAAAAGGAACTGAAACACCACCAAAAAAAGAAGAAATAGATACATTTTGGAGAAATATGCATGAAGATGCTATGGAACATAAAGATGCTAATGGATAGTAGTAGTAAAAGAAAGAATAAGTTATTCAAATGTACTGGATATGAAATGGGATGAAGTACTGTCCAGAGAGATTGAAACAAAGTTAAGAAAAGCTGCTGATTAGAAAACCACAAGCCCAAATGCAGTACATAACTCCTGGCTAAAAGTATTAACATCTTTACATGAAGATTTAGCCATGTATTTATATGCACTCTCCGAACAGCCACCAGCCTGGTTACCAACAGGAAAAACAATACTCCTACTTAAGAGCAAACCTACAAGCTAGCCTAAAAAATATAGACCAATTACTTGCCTTCCAACACATATAAACTATACAATGGAATTGCAGACTGAGTTTATAGTCATTTAGAAGAAAACTATTATGGCAATAGAACAAGTATAAGATACACCCTACACTGATCAATTAAATTAAAGCGACCATGAAAGAGTGGCAAACCACTTTGCAGTTAAGCCATGATAAAGGACAAATTATTATTCCAGGGATAAAATTTTAAAAGGGGGATATTCCACGGTGAGTATCACCTTTGCTTTTGTCTTGCCCTTAACAAAATTAACTCCCACAAAAAAAAAGTGCAAAGACTTTGCATCTTCTTTTTGTAGAGGATTTAAAACTGTACAGTTCATCATATGAGGAACTGAAGGCACAACTGCAAGTGGTCTATACTTACAAGAATGTCATTTGGTCTTGATAAATGTGCAAAAGCAACCTTTAAAGCAGGAACACTGCAGCACCAAGAAAACAGTTTCGGACAAGAATGTGATATAAAAGAACTTGAGCAAGAGGGAGTGTATAAATACTTGGGAATTGATGAAGGATCAACACTAAAACAAGAACAAATGTAAATAAAACTTACTAAGGAATATTTTAGACGACAAATTAAAAGTGAAAACAGCATTGACATTCTGGAACAAAGTCCAAGCTATAAACCAATTTGCTCTTCCTGTCCAAATTTACTGTTTTGGAGTGACTGACTGGCCCCAAAAGGAGATGGACAGGAAAACGAGAAGCATGCTCCATTCTTGTTAAATGATTTATATTAAAAAAAAAAAAAAAAAAAATCAATGTATACCAAGGCTATATATTCCATGTTCTGAAGGACGTACAGGCCTCCTCAAAATTGATTACATGTGTAGATCTACAACTGTGGGACTGCATACATATCTACTGATCTCACAAGAGCCAAACATAGTGAAAGTTATGAAACATGAGAAGAATAAGTCTAAGATTACTTCCCTGCTTAGTTTAACAAAAGCATATCAGTAGAAATGGAAATCAAACCAGAAGCAGATAAAAATCAGGCAGTAACTGAATGTACCAAAAAAACAAAAGAAGGAATATAAGGTGAAGGATCAGATGAGAAGACAAGAAATGTGGAAAATGCATAAATATAGTTGCAAATAAAGAAAAATCTTGGAACAACCTCATGTTGATCAGGACTGAATGCAGGAATGGTTAAGGAGAGGTGGATTTAAACCAAAAGTTGAAAGGTTAACACTGGCAGCCCAAGATAGTAGACTACATACACGGTTTACAAAGTCCACTGAACATGTGGGAGAAACAGACAAATGTAGGTTTTCTAAAACAGAACTGGAAACAGTTGCCCATTCTGTTGCTGGTTGTGATATACTAATGGCAGAAGGACTCTATACTGAAAGGCATAACAATGTGGCAAGACTGTTGCATTGGGGATTGTGCAAACATTATAATACTGAAGGAGCTGAAAAACATTGGAAAAATGAGACACACAGCATTACAGAAAATGATGAAGTTTATATCACACGGGACCACCCATTACCAACAATTCAAAAAACAGATGCAAAAAAAAACCAGATATACTACTTCATGAAAAGACAAAAGTAACATTAAATCACTTAAATTGCTACACCCAGTGACTACACTGTCTTGCGTACAGAGAGACAAAGTCATAAAATACCAGGATTTGCAAGCAGAAACGAAGTTAATATGGAAAAAGGATACCCAGACAGTTACAACAGTAGTAGGATCGACGGGTCTTATAAAAGGAATTTACAATCATACTTTGATATGCTACTGATACATATGTAACTCCGTACGAATTGTAAGAGAAGTCATTACTGGGCACATTGTGGGTGCTGCAAAGAGCACTTCTGGCCAACATCCAAGACTGAAATAAATCTAGTGTCATAAACTTTAAATCATACTTTGACTTGCAATGGGGACCATTCCGGTCATGAAATTAGAAACCAAAAAGAATTGGGAGAAATTATAGGGCACAATGGCACAGCGGACAATGCTGTGCCTCACATCAAGAGGTTCCCTGATTTGATTCTCGGCTGTGATGCCTTCTGTGCAGAGTCTGCATGTCCTCCCAGTGTTCATGTGGGTTTCCTCCCACATTCTAAAGACATGCAGTAGGTGGACTGGACACACTAAATTGGCCATAGGTGTGAGTGTGCATGCAAGTGTATGGTGTGGATTATCTACTGCAGCAGGGCTGGTCACCTGCCGGTGTAAACCTTGTCTCTAGATGACTGTCACTGATAAACTGACACCCCTGACACCATATGCAAAAATGGGAAAAGGGGGTTGTGGATGGGTAAGATGAAGTATATAGGTGTATGGATTAAAAGGATTGCATAATACAAAAAAGAGAGAGAGAAACTGGATGCTCTTGATTGTGAATATGGGTAGTAAGACACAGGCAGTGAAAATGTTTGTAGTCCCTTAAAAATATGCCTGACCTATATGTAAACGTTATCACCCATAGGAGAAGATGTGGACAATAATTAAGAGTTAATGGAATTTATTTGGAATGGGGAAGAGAGTAGGAGTTAAGTCCGATAAGCTGGTCCTCCCCACAGAACAAACTGTTTTAGGATTAACTGACTTTGTCAATAAGGGTATAGATAATAGGCAAGGGGGGAGGCTTTAATTTACTGGAGAATACTGGGAAAAGAATGTACAGTTGTGTACACTTAGCACAAATGTAGATGTTCGAGTGTATTCACTGTTGCAGTCATTACATTTGGGTAATCTGCTTGCAGGTTGCCCTTAGTCGGCCTGATTAACAAAGTCTTGGGTCCTGCGTTAGTTGCTGTCCCTTCTTCCATGACGTCAGGTCGTCAGGGGTATAAAACATGCAGCCGACGTCATTACATCAGTTTTTCTTGCCCCAGATGTCAGGTGCCCCCCCAATGGGGAGCAAATAAACAAAAAACACAAAGGTATACCCTTCAACAAAAAGCAAATACACCAAAACGGCTTTTAAGCATAGTAAAGGAAAGTAGAGGTATAACCAGAAGAAGTTAGGGGGCTGGAGGGAGGGTAACCAGAACTGCAACAGTGAAAACACTCAAACATCTACATTTATGGTAAGTGTACACAACTGTACTATGTTCTTCGTGTTTCACTGTTGCAGTCACTACATTTTGGGTAGATTCTCAAAGCTATGGTTGGGAGGAGGAATTTAGATAGCATTAGGACCAGCTATAAGGCCCTGCAAGACTGCAATGGCAAATCCAGCTCTGGATTTAGAGAAAACTGGCAAATGATAATGTTTGGTGAAAGTATGTGCAGAACTCCAAGTAGCAGCTTCTAGGATGTCCCTGGTAGGAACACCTCTGAGAAAGGATGCAGAAGTAGATGCAGCCCTGGTGGAGTGAGATCTGATCTCCTGGGAGATGGGTTTTCCACGGTGCTTATAGCATAAATTAATGCAATGGCTTATCCATTTAGAAATGGCTTGTTTTGAAATAGTCTTCCCCTCTGCCCCTGCAGCAAATGCTATAAGCAGTTGTTTCGATTTTCTTCAAGGTTTAGTCCTGTCCAAATAGAATCTAAGTTGTCTGTGTACATCCAAGGAATGCAGAATCCATTCCCCTTTGTTCTGTGGATTGGGAAAGAAGGTTGGCAAATGAATGGACTGATTAAGAGCCACACTGGATACCACCTTGGGCATGAAGGATGGAATGGTCCTGAATGACACCCTGTCCGCATGAAAGATGATGAAAGGCTCCACTGTCATCAGTGCCTGTAATTCAGATATCCTTCTAGCTGAAGTGATCGCTAAAAGGAAAGCTGTTTTCCAAGAAAGAAATTTTAAGTCTGCAGTAGCAGCTGGCTCGAAAGGAGGTAGAGTGAGTTTCTCCAATACAAAGTTAGGTCCCAGGCAGGGGTTGGAGTTCTCCTGGGTGGTCTCAAGTTTTTGGCCCCTCTGAGGTACTGGTTAAGCAGAGGATGAGAGAAGAGGGGAAGCTATGGTGTTATAATGAGCTGAAATGGCTGAGGTGTGGATTTTAGTGGAAGAAAAGGACAGGCCCTTGTGAAGCATCTCAGTTAAGTATTGCAAAATCTGAGGTAAATTGGGCGCCTCTATGCTCATCCCTTTAGATTGGTTCCAGGCACAGAATTTTTTCCATTTTTCAGCTTAAGATTTTCTAGTACTAGGTCTCCTTGCCTCTAAGATGACATCCATCACAGGTTTGCTGATGGATGATAGGGGTGAATTTAAGTGATTAGCCAGGCTGCAAGGTTCAATGTTGGAAGCTGAGGGTGCAGAATTTGGTTTTCCTGCTGAGACAGCAGTGAAAGATTCTGAGTCAGGTGCCATGGCGATAATGGCGACACACTGCGCAGGAGGGGGTACCAGTGTTGGCGCGGCCAGTCTGGAGCAATCAAAATCATCCTTGGTTTGTCCTGTTTGACTTTTAGTAGAACTTTGGAGAGCAGAGGCAGCGGGGGGAAGGCATAGACTGATAGGTTTTTCCCACCGAAGGACAGAGAATCCACTTTCCAGGCATGTTTGTGGGGAGTCCTTGTGCAAAACTTGTCCAACTGGTAGTTCTGGGGGTAGGCAAATAGATCTGTGTCTGGGCTCCCCCATTTGCTTGTCAACATGTTGAAAATCCTTGGTTCCAGTTTCTACTCGTGTGGGTCCATGAGGTTTCTGCTTAGTCCGTCTGCCAGTGTATTCAATTTTCCTGGCAGGAACTGAGCTTGTAGGTGCGCTTGGTAGCTCAAGGCTGTGTTCCACAATGCCATGGCTAGTCTGCAGAGGGGGTAGTAATGTGTAACCCCCTGCTTGTTTATGTGCCACATAACCGTGGTGTTGAACTTCTTTACCATTAGTTGTCCTGGAAGAATGTAGTCCTTGAAGGCTGTCAGAGCATTCTGTACAGCTAACATTTCTTTTTGATTGATATGTTGGTGCATTTGATTTGGGTTCCATTTGCCCTGAATGTACTTCCCTGCCAAGTGAGCCCCCCATGCATAGTCTGATGCATCTGTAGTTAGGGTTTGGGCAGCAGAGGGTAGTGTGAATGGTAGTACCTTGTTTTGGTGGCAGGCCTCTGCCCACCAGACAAACTCCAGACGTAGGCAAGGTATGATAGGAATCATTGTTTCCAGGCTGTGAGAATGCTGACTCCATAGACTTTTTAGATACCACTGTAGTTTCCCCATATGCAGTTTTGCATATGGAATTAGAAGAATGAGGGAGGCCATGAACCCCAAGGCTTGCAGTATTTGTCTTGCAGATAGCAGGGTTTTTGTGGCTACTTGTTTGAAGAAGGTTACCAAATGAATTTGCTTTTCTGGCGTGAGGTAGGCCATCTAGGCAGTTGCATTCAAGCTTGCACCCAGGAATGTAATTTGTTGACAGGGTACCAGTTGTGATTTCTTTTCGTTTATGGTGTACCCCAGACAAGTTAGAATCCTTTTCACAAACGCCAGATGATTTAAAAGTATGCCCTGGTTTTCTGCCTGAATTAGACAATCGTCCAGGTATGGGTATATTTGAATACATTTTTGCCTGCAAAATGCAATAACTAGAGCCAGGCACTTTGTGAATACCCTCGGCGCAGTAGACAAGCCAAAGGGCAGTGCAGAGAACTGATAATGCGTGTAGCCTGCTTTGAAGCGTCGGTATCTTCTGCAAGATTCCCTGATTGGGATGTGCAGGTATGCTTCTTTTAAATCTAGTGTTGCCAACCAGGTGTCTTTGCCCAGCATAGGAAGTAACTTGTGAAGAGTCTGCATCTTGAGTTTTGGAATCTCCAGAAAGATGTTTAGAGTAGACAGGTCCAGGATTGGACGCCATGATTCGTCTTTTCTGTGTACCAGGAAAATTCTGGAGGAGAAACCTTGTCCCTTTTCCTCTTCTGGCACCAGTTGAATAGCCCCCATGCTTAAGAGGGACAGTACTTGTTTTTGAGCCTCTGCCCACTGATTTGGGGGCAGGTCTGGCCACCCATTGGGTGTTGGCAACATGTGGAAATGAAATCTGTATCCCTGGGACACTATATTTAAAACCCATTTGTCCTTGGTTAGGAGTTCCCAGTTCTTTGCATGAAGAGAAATCTTTCCCCCCAAAGGGGCGGTCAAAAGATAAGTGCTTGGGAATTTTAAAAGGAAGTCATTGAGACTATTTCCAGATGTAGAAGTGGAGGCCCCCCATTGCTTAGTTCTGAGAGTCCCTTGGGACTGAAACCTGGGGTTTTTGCTGTGTCTGGGTTTGGCTTGAGTGGAACTGGAAGGGACTTGAAAGGACCTTCTTAGTAGGCCAGTGCCTACTAAATCTCGGAGGTTGCACTTGTAAAAAAATCTTTAACAGTTTGCATAGATTTAGCTTTATCTTACATCTTTTTAAGAACTTCTTCAGCCTTGTTGCCAAACAGGCGGTTCTGATTTAAAGGAACATCCAACAATTTAGCTTTAACATGATCAGGCAAAGATTGCTGCTTAAGCCAAGCATGCCTTCTAAGCACAGACCCAGTAACAGCAGCCCTGCAAGAGGCCTCTAAAGAATCAAAACCACATTGCACGGTATGTTTTCCAACTTGTTCAGTCAAATGCATTAAGTCCTGCAAATCTTTATTTTCCACACAGTCAGGAATCAACATCATTTTCTGTGTAAGCAGTCCAATAATATGTTGTTGATATTTTAACATATGAAATTGGCAGTTTAGAGCTCTGATTGCCAAGGCTGCAGAAGTGTAAACCTTTTTACTCCATCTATCCAGCGCCCTGGAATCTCTATCAGAAGGGGTAGGATTTTTAGCAGTAGAAGCCTTAATGCCCTTGGGCCCCTGAGAAATAGTCTTTGGATCTGCAAAAGGATTTTTGAAAAGGAATTTGTGGGACTCAGGAACCCTGTAATATCTGTCAGGTTTACTAGGAGGAGGAGGCAGGGAATCAGGGGCCAAACTGGATTCCGAGAACACATCATCAACAATGTCTAGTACCGGAGGTATAGCCAAAGGCCTATGCTGAGGTAGAAGTAGGAATCCCTAAGCCTCTTTTTTGAATCAGAAAATTCCTGGCTTTTCCAGTGGAAATGCTCCCTTAAAGTATGTAAAGTTTCCCCAAAAGAAAAATCCTCAGGAGGGAAAGCAGAGGGAATAGAATCCTCTGCATCAGAATCCTCATAAGTAGGTATGGACAAATCCAGGTCATCAGAAGAGTCAGAAGAAACAGTATCCTGATCAGAAGATTCATAATCAAGCTCAGCCCTAGGCCTCTCGGGGGGGGGGGG
This sequence comes from Protopterus annectens, assembly GCF_019279795.1. Classification (NCBI taxonomy): domain Eukaryota; kingdom Metazoa; phylum Chordata; order Ceratodontiformes; family Protopteridae; genus Protopterus; species Protopterus annectens. The sequence continues at coordinate 1,294,666,498 of NC_056735.1, forward strand.
GGGGGTTGACTACCCCAAATTAGTTATTAGATCTTCAGCCATTTTAATCATTTGTTTTTTAGGCATAGGGGCCTGAGCATGTGGCCTGGGCATCTTTTTTTAGACATGGATCGAGGTTTAGGCCTTAGTAATGAAGGCGGTGTCGATTTAATATGCAAGTCTGCAGGCCTGAAAACACCCTCAGAAGCCGGTGCCTGCACAGCGGCTCCGGACCCACCCAAGGTAGAGACATCCACGGCTTCCACAGTTGAAGTATCTTGCGGCATACCGGACTCTGAATGGGTCTCAGTAGAGGCCTGCAAATCATAAGTAGCGGGTATCAGGGGCTGCGAAAGCACCTCATTGAGTACCAGAGAACTGGCGACTGGGCTTAGGAGAAGCGTCGTCGACAGTTTTAGACCTCGGCGGCCTGTCTCTGTCTTTATCTTTGCTTTTTTTCAGAATCCCTGTAGTCAGATGGCTAACCAATGACATTTCTGTATAATTAAACCGAGAATTGAAATATTTAGAGGCAAAAATATACCGACGATGGATAGTGCGCTGATTAAATAAAGCATAAAACCGACAGCAAGGTACGTCGTGGTCAGGGCCTAGGCAAGGAATACAGTACGAATGAAAATCTTTAGGAGGTATTTGCTTTCCATGAGTAATGCAATTATTAACTTTTACTGACATCGGTAAGGAGCAAGAAAAAGTTTCCCCAACGGGGTACTTAGCTTTAAGTTGAAGACTTCGGTTCTGAAACTTGAAAACGAAAATTTCAGGAGTCGGCCGACCGGCACTTGCGAACTGCTTCTGCTTCGGGCACCGCACGGCAAGAAAGACTGATGTAATGATGTCAGCTGCATGTTTTATACTCCTGCCAACCTGACGTCATGGAAGAAGGGACAGCAACCGATGCAGGACCCAAGACTTTGTTAATTAGGCAGACTGAGGGCAACCTGCAAGCAGATTACCCAAATGTAATGACTGCAACAGTGAAACACGAAGAACATCCAAGTTATTGGGAGCAAATAATAGACAGGGAAAGATAACAGAGTGGGATGAAGGCAAGCAGAAGTTTGGACTGAAAGTTAGACACTGTTTTTCCTATCAGGGACTGATATCTTAATATAGGCAAAGAGAAAGGGATATGGGAATGCTAACTGATGGGTCAGCTCTGATACGAGTTTTTAGCACAGTCTAAAACAAACTGCTGTTAAAAAAAAAAGATAATTAGTAGAGAGTATAAAATATGCATGAGAACTAGAAAAATCAGAGGATGTTAGAGAAGATTGGGAAAAAAACATGAAAAGGTGATTTACAAAGGAAGGATGTCTGCATGGCTTTTAAATGTGCAAAAAAAAGTCTATAAGGTTTACGATTTTTGCTTGGAAATGTCTGTATAAATATTTATACCCCTTGGAAATGTCTGTATAAATATTTATACCCCAAGCAGACTTCAGAAAAATTTTCATCAGGTAGACAGCAAATGTTGGAGGTGTGAAGGAAAAGAGGTAACTGGAAACATATTGTTGGGTGCATAATGAGTTGGCAAATTTTAAAAATTCCCTTCGGAGTACTCTGTTAAAAATGCTGGGGAAGTAAACGGCTGCAATAAAGGAAACGATTCTTTTGAGGTGGCACAGTTGATCCAAAACTGCCTAGATTTTGCAAGCCCCAAGTTTAATACTACTGGCTGCTAAAAAACAATTACTAGAAAATGGAAATCAAAAGTCTAAATCAATTGTAATTTAATTACTGAATACAGTAAATGAGATAAAAGAACTAGAGGTGGGATCTTTAGAAAAGGAAAGAAGCAAATTACATACAAATAAATGAAATTTGTGGGAATAATCCATGCAAAATGTGCAGGAAGAGCAAGTTTAAAGGGAAGGCAGGAAATGGGCAATTTATGTAATGGAGTGAATAATTGTTAGAAAAAAAGTGTGTGTAATGTATAATGCATGAATATGAAAATATATTAATATTTTTTTTTTAGTAATGTATGCATGCCTCTGTCTTCAGTGATATTTAATAAAGGTGTCTAAAAACCAAGTTAGAACAGTCAGAAAACTGTTCAATGACAAACAGCATTAAACAACATGATTTTATTCACGTTGAGGAGGCAGTCATCACAAAGTTCTGTCATGTATGGCTCAGACAATTTACCTGCCATAAATTCAGTCTAATTTTGAATTTAAATATACGAAAAATTAAGATGACCTTGCTGCTTAGAAAGTTAAATCAGTTCAAAGCAGATGAATTCAGTGACTCTATATGCAAGTTTACACAGCCTAACATCATGCTTGTTAAAGACATACACATCACTATCTTTACTAGTGACCATTTCCATGAAGGCCGTGTCCTATCACCATCTCTGGCAACTTATGTTCTTTAAAAGTTTTGAAATTAAATTCTACTGCTAAACTTACTTCTTGGGGCAGCAGTTCATAAATTTATTTTATTTATTTTTACCAAAACGGACACATAAATTACTGAGGTTTCTACTACAATCTAACCAAGGTGGTATATCTGAATGAACTCCTAATGTGCACATGTTGCACTGCTTTGGATGTTTAGCGTCACTGAATGTGTGCCATATAAAGTTTAGTGAGAACTGCACTTAAAAAAAAAAAAAAAAGGCAGCACTTCTAATGATTAAAACAAGCAAAAGCATAAAATATGAAGGACTATTGCAGGGTGGTGGGGCTCGGAAATGATGTTCATAATTTTTGCAAAATACTTCCATCCTTTTTTGATAAAATGTCAAACTCATTCCATGACCCAGATCATGCAGCATAACAAGTACAAAAAGTACAGAAATAACTTGAGTATTAAAAGGAATAAAAACTAATAATGTATCACCATCAGGTGAAAATCATAAACAGCATTTCAAATGTAGAATAGAATGAATCTGCAAAGTAACATTTTAGTATACACTGACTAATGTGGCATTGTGACAAATAGAAGACTAGTTTATTTTTCAGAAATAAAAGTAATATGCTTTGGCAAATAAGGTTAAGAAAATCCACTGAGTATAATTCTCAATGAGCTGCCAGCATCCAGTTTCCAAAATGTATACATAAATGACGTGATATTTTTTCTGTTTATATTACTGTACCCTAATGTTATACAGCAAAAAAGCCTTCTCAGTGGTGAAGACAAATAAATACCTTGACTATAGCTAAAGTAACCAAAGTTAGGATAGTGGCTCATCAGCTTGATGGCGCAGACAGGGAGGATGCATGCTCACCCTTGAGGGAGGAAGCAAGCGAGAGGGCATACAATTTTCTGATGGGAGACCTCGGAAACAGGTTGTATGTATAGTCTTTAATTCTGCCGAAGTTCCATTTGGTAAACAGTGGAACAAAAGCACTACTAGCTTTAAGAATATTTTGCTTTTTTCAGTGCATTAGTGTGTGACTTTCTGAAGTTCAGTGTGTTTTGTCATTTATTAGGACCACAAGAGTGGTGGTAATCATACGGTGCTACCTGTGAGTCAATGGAGCATACTGCCATTTTCAGCCGGTTGCAGAACTGAAGGGTAAGTCAAGCAATGTACATCCCCTACCATGGGCTGCTACAAGGTGTGCACAGAGGTGATGAACATGATACTGCCTCAGCATGCCTCATTCCCCGTTTCCAGCCTGAGGGCAGCCCAAGAGACCCAACCTGAACGTAAATTGCAGTGAACTCAGGGGAGGTAGAAGGGTATGCAAACACACAGTTTGAAGACAGGCACTGGAAGCAGTTGATGGTCAGGTACAAGAGTGCAAAAAATAACTACAAAATACCATGCAGCAAGAAAATATTACTTTGTACATAAAGAAAATATAAACTGGAATTTTTTTCTTACTAGCTTTACAGACTTTTGAGGTAGTTTTGTATGTCTACCCAAATCAGACAAACATGGTTAATGATGTATGTTAATGACAAATTGTGTTTATGTTACATGAATAGTGAAAATGACTGTTTATTCTGTTATTCAGTCATACACAAAATACTGCACTGAAATTCAATGTAAATACAAATTTAAGACTACATATACTGCAAAAGGTCTACAAGTTTTCAAAGAAAGTGCCTCTGAAGAAGATATGCTTGTTTATCTATGCTGCAAGAAAAAAAATGTACCAATGGGATATTATATTTTCAGTGCACACACAGTATTGTGTTGTGATTTGAAAGTGTGAAAAGTGTCCAGACTACAGTGAGGTTCACAGGCAAGTAACAGGCTAACTGTCTTTGCAGGCCATTTTAAGCCTAGATGACTTCCCTTTCAAAGGTGAGAATCAAAACATGTGCCTTTTACCTATAAGGTAAACACCGTAACCATTATGCCAACCCACATGTTGGAAAGCAAATTGCTATGGATATGCTGGGAACTGAACCTGGAACCTAATAGATGCAGAGTGTACTCCACCACTCAACTATACCACCTCCTATAATATTTCTAAGTCTAAGAGAAAACAAGCATATTTTACCATATTTAAAATACAGGGAGTAAAACCAGACTAATACCACTATTTTTAATAAAACAAATGCCTAACTTGAGTAATAAATACAGTAAAGAAGTTTCCAACAATAAATGCTCCGGAGGCTAAGAGGATGCAGACTATTCTTGGAAAACATTTTTGTCATTAGGAGATTCAATGACAGCTAATTAGCAATCATCTACATTTAGTCAGCCAGAGGCCATTCACATCATTCTTAACTACAGAGAAGTAAATGCCAAAAAGGAATGGTCCCAGGACCAATCCTTCAGGGACTCCACTTGTGACTGGCCTCTTTGTAGAGCTGCAGTACCCATTTCTAACTCCTTGAGTCCTGTCTGTGAGCCAGCTGGCTATCCACTGGATGACATAAGGGTTAGTAACCATCCTCAAAGTTTCTCAACAATGCCTGAGTAGTATATTGTGTCAAATGTCTTGGCCAGGTCAAGGTATGCAGTGTGAACGATTTGTCCTCATTCACTCCATCGGTGACCTTCTCAAAAGAAGTCCACACCAAGCTGAGTAGGCAAGACCTGCCCTTGATGAAACCAAACTGGGATGGTGGTTTCCTATGTCATTACTGATCATTTCCATGGCTTTGTATATGACACTAGTGAGACTTATAGGTCTGTAGTTTCCAGGGTCTGTAAATGGCCCAGCTTTGTGCAGAGGGATGACTGCTGCTGTTCTCCATTCATAATGCACAAAGCCTGTTTGGAGGCTACAGTTAAACAGCAATTCCAAAGAGTCAGATAGGTCATGTTTCATGCCACTTAGAAGGCATCCTGAGATACTGTCTGGGCCCATTGATGCAGTGCTCTTGGTCTTAGGGCATTGAGGACCTGTTCCTTAGTGATAGTATGGGGAGTTAGATTTGATGGTATTTCCTGAGGGAAGGTTGAGGGAGAATAAATATTAGGCTAACTACCCTTACAAGCCATGTAACACTAGTCTATTTCCCAAAGGTGAGAATCAAGCACTGTATCTTGTGTCTCTGAGGTGAATACCTTAACCACTATGCCAACCCTTGACCTTCACTGCCCATGTTTCTGTGCCATACAGAAGATCTGGTTGCATTACTGTTTTGTACACATTACTTCTCAGCTTCTTTGGCTTTCGTCTGTCACACTATTCCTGACATGCTGGACCAGTGGGATGTAGCTCCTCAGATTCTAGGTTTAACCTCCTCATTCAATCTCCCCTTCTCAACCACCCCACCTAGTAACTTGAAGCTAATAACCTGTTCTACTATTTTCCTTTCTAAGTCAGTTTTCAGCTTCTTCTGACTTCCTTATTTGATGCCATGACAGCTATCGTATCTGTGCTCAGATTCATCCCATGTGCTTTCAGCTTTGCACTCCACTCTCCTGTCATCTGCCAAAATTCTTTGTCAGAGTCTGCTTGCAGTGCCACAATGACTGCATACAGCAACTTTTATCTGTCCCCTCTGATCTGTTTGCATGGGTCCCCCTCAGATCATCGAACTTTTAAAAGCTCGACTTTCATATGGCCAAGACCATATGATCGAACTTTTAAAAGTTCAAACGGTCTGAATGGAGATCTCCATTCAGTGCGGAAAGGGAAGATCCCTTTTCCACAATGTAGTGTGATCTCGGAGTTGGTACATTTATGCACAGCCCCCCTGCTAGAAACGTTTTGTTTATTTTTTTTTTTTACATGTTCAAACTTTTAAATGTTCGATCATATGGTCTCAGCCATATGAAAGTCGAACATTTGAAAGTTCGATCACGTAAAGTAGACCATCACCAGTATGAACAGCAGTGCACATCAACTCCCACTGGCAACCCCCCTGTGAATCAAAACACTGTTCAAACTTGGGGCAGTGGGTCCTTATAGAAAGCCTGTAATAAGTCTATTAAAGTTTTTGGGAGTTTGAAACATCACAAGACTGACCAAATCATCTTTTTTTGGGACCTCATCCTATGCTTTTTCCAAGTCTAGGAATGCCCAAGGTGGACTCTTTTCTCATCTCTAGCTTCTTCTCAATGACCTGTCTCACTGCAAACATTGACTCGGTTGTGCTGCATCCTGATCTGAATTCCTCATCACTCATTTTAACTTTCCACTAGTCTGTGTATTCATTTATTGATCATCCTTCATCAGCACTTTCATGTAGTGTGACAGGAGTTTCACACCTTTATACTGCCTACAGCTGTGAATGTCCCCTTTGTTCTTGTACGCTCGAACTAGAATGCTTATTCTCCAGTAATCTGGGATACACCTCTCTCTCCACACTGCTGTAAGTACACTCTATAATTTCTAATTCATACATCTTAATCACATCCGTTGTGATCTCATCTTAGGCTGCTGCTTTCCTTATCTGTTTTCTTTAGTGCTGTTGTTCTTCTGGTGGTGGACTTTTCTTTAATTGTAGGCTGTTTCGGGTCAGTACAGCTTCTGCGGAGTTTTCTTCATTCACAATCTGTTGTAAGTACTCCATCCATCTGTTTCTAACAACCTGTGGATTAGTAAGCAGGTCGTTGCTAACATCCCTTATGAAGGGTGTCTGATGACTATCTACCTTTGTGTCTTTGTCTAACAACCACATAGAAAGCACAGTTGTGTAAAAATCTTACCGTAACAGTAGATGTCCTTTCCTTCACCGTTGCAGTAATTTTAACCTGTGGGATTCTCTGCCATGGAAACCTGACATTGACAAGTATACCAAAGCCTACTGCTACTTTAAGGTATGCCGATCATCACACATATGCTCCTCATGTAGTGTAGAGCATAAAGGTGACATCCGGATGTACATTCCTCAGAACTGATTGCCCCAGTAGGTACACCAGTCTAAGGAAACCCAGGAGAAAAACAGTACATCCATGAAAGAAAAGGGCTAAGACAAAAGAAGGAAAGAAGGAAGGGAGTGAATACTGCAACAGTGAAGGAAAGGACATCTACTGTTATGGTAAGATTTTACACAACTGTACTATGTCCTTACATTGATTGTTGCAGCATTCTTAATCTATGGGAGAGTGCCAAAGCTCAAGAAGAAACTTGGGATGAGGAAGGAGCAGTACAGCCCTCTAAGAAACCATGAAGAATGGCCCTAGCAAAACCAGCTCTAGCTCTGGAGATACCATCCAGCTTGGTAGAAGTATGCACAGAAGTCCAGGTAGCTGCATCAATAATCGAACTGGTATCCAAGTCCTTGAAAATAGCACCAGAAGAAGACACAGCTAATCCTAGAGACCTAGGATGAAAAGTAACAAACTGATCAGATTTTCTAATACAGTTAAGTCTTATCCAGATAAAATCTGAGTAGTCTATGCACATCCAAAGTATGCAGCACCCTCTCACTGGCAAATTGCAGAGAAGGGAAAAAAGTAGTCATATAAACAGACTAATTAAGTGACGACACATGAACCACCTTGAGCATAAAAAGGATTAGTACATAAGGACACCCTATCCTTATGAAATACCAAAAAAGGAGGACAAGCCATAAGGGCTTGCAATTCAGACTCCATCTGGTTGAAATAAGAGCTAGCAAAAGGACTGTCTTCCAAGAACAATGTTGTAAGGAAGCTGAAACAGCAGGCTGAAACAGAGCCGGGGTCAACTTCTCCAAAACAAAATTAAGATCCATGGGAGGAGGAATAAGCTTCCTGGGAGGTCTAATGTGAAGGATGCCTTTAAGGAATTGTTTAGCTTCAAATCTAGAAGATAAAAGCAGACATGCAGAGATAGCTGACAAGTGGACCTTAATAGAATAGGCCAAAAGAGCATTAAGCAACTCACATAAATAAGAAAGAACCAAAGGAACATCCACAGTAAGTGGGTCCAGGTTAAGTTCCATTTGGATAAGTAAGATTTCCTAGCAGTAGGTTTCCTGGCTTCCTGCAGGACCTTCAGCACAA
>NC_056735.1:1294675347-1294700710 GCF_019279795.1 Protopterus annectens
TATTGCCATAGGGTGTTAAAATGTCAGACCTTCTCTTCACACAATTGTCCACAAGTTTACAATGTTTTATGCTTTGCTAATTGTAGTACTTCTTGGGTGATTTATTTGGCCCAGTGCAATTGTCGAGCATTTTATGTTGGACAAACTTCCCATTCTTTTAAGGTTAGGATAGGGGAACATCTTAGTGATATTAAGAATAAAAAGGGGTCCAGTTCTTTGTATAAACACATTTCTATACACCCTACGGGCATTTTTTGTTTCATGGTTATTGATCACATTAAGGTCAGGCATAAACAATCTCATGTTCTACATGAAATGCTTACTAACAAAGAAAAAATGTGAATTATCAAATTGGGGGCTCTTTATCCTCCGGTTTTGAACGATCATTTTTATAAGCATCTAGGTTTATATTGTATTTTTTTACACATTATTATTTTTGCTAATATATAGCATTGTATACTCATTTTATGTGGATAGTAAATTGTGCATTATCAGTATATGCACTAGAGGGCGATCCTTGCGTTCAGTACAAACTTTTTTATAAGTAAGAAGACAGCATGTTAGGTTTTTTCATTTGTTGCATCATGTTTGGTTGCTGAGGAAGGCTTTGCCGAAACCGGTACAACCATGTTGGTGTACGGTTACACTTTTAGCTGTTTCATTTTGAAATAAATAAGTAATGCCTATGTTACAGGAGTCAGATGCTGGCCTGTTCTTTTGGATTGAACATAATGATGGAGACAGGTCACAGTAACTCACAGAGAAGTACAGCTGAACATACATGTGTATCACATTTATTAAGATTACAAATAAGTCTTTGCAAATCTACATGACACACCGCTGACATGTTTAAGTCACACACATTTGACACTTACTGGTGATGTGATGTTATCACCATATATGTGTGTGTCATGTGATGACATTGCTCATACTCCATGTGGATGTTGTCTTGACGTGGGCATGTCTGTTTGCCTGTACTGGTTTCTTTATCTATCAGCACATGCCTGGATGTGTTCACATTAATGCACTCGACCTTAATGCTGTATATATGTCACATATATAGTCATACATAGCCGTTAGGGACATGACCTCTGACCCTGCAGACTTACAAGCATGTATGTGTTTTGCTTTATACATCTACATGGCACTGTACAGCTGTGTAGCATCCTGCCATGTATTGCCTGTGTTGCAAATGTGCAGCACATGGGACAATAGCTAGCCTGATGGTATTTGCAGGATTGGATATCAATTATAGCATGTATGGTCATAGCAATCTAGTAGGTTATATGCCCTGGGCCATTTATGAGCCTAGGCAGACAGGCTACCTAGCTGTGGGTAACAGACAGTTAAGGGCCAGTGGCCAGTTCAAGCAGTGCCACAGAACTGATCCACATGGTTACTGATATATTTGGCATGCAGTCATCACACCATGTCACAGAGAGGGGCGATGTGCAGCTTCGCTGGACAGGGATGCATAGTATGTCAACAGTATGTTAAGTGCATGGGACAGAGATGTGATCCTTGTACTAGAAAGGTGGATGTCCATGAAGTATGTGTTTGTTTGGGATCAGGATGTGTTAAGTGTAGCATGTCCAACACCTCTGGGTTGGACATGGCTTTATTCAGGGTAGGCTGCATGCTACATAGTGGAGCTAGGGATTGGGAAGGGCAGTGCAGGCAATCTACACATGGACAATAACCCTTAAGGGAAATATGTGATCTGTTATGAGTCACATGAGTGTTGAGTATGGCTGAGCAATTATCTCTATATTCCTGGATGGCACCCTGTCATGATTAGGGGTGCCACATATGACTACCTGACTGATGTAGTGAAGTAACTATTAAAGGAAAGACTACTGTCCAGCTGCATCCCATACACACACAGTTGCCATTATGTTGACCGCTGCCTAGGTGGTGGTTCATGGGTACAGGGTTTTTAACATAGGGGATGACAATGCAATACTTAACTGTCAGATTGTGGCCATACATCACACACCACACATCTGACACACAAAGGCCATTCTGTATGTTGAACGCAGCACACATTGAGTCAACTATTGCTCCTAGTTCATTGTCATTTGCAAACATCAATAGGCAGAGGCCTTCTGTGTTCTGGTTTGATGTGCGTGTATTAGTCAGATAACTTCTGTAGTGTTTGTTCTGCCAGCAGTCCAGTTGCTAACCACTCCTGTGACATAGGAATATACACATAGTTTACTGAGTGTAGCTGGAACACAGTATGGGTGATGGTGTCCTACGACCTGGCAAGGTCATGATATGCAGTGTGAATCAACCCTACTGTCATCTACATCTGTACTGAGTACATCAAATACGTTGATCATGGTTCATGGCCTTACAGACCAGACTCAGCAGGGTAGTTGTGCACGGTTTCCCATTATCAATGGTGTCTCCCCCTTTGCGGGGTGTGATAACTGTTGCTGTGTACCATTCGGTGTGTACACAGCCTGACATGGAGCTATGATTGAACATGATGTGTATGTGGATAGCTGATTACATTTGTGTAGGATACATCCTGGGATGTTGACAGGTCCCATGAAAGCTGTATGTGTGGCTTTAGAGAGTGCAGCTTGTACCTGCATAGTTGATATTACAGGGACCCTGTAGTGTACATGGATATATAACTAAGTGTACCTGTTGGATGGGGGGGGAGTTGGGAGTGTGTTTAGGTTCTCCAAGACTCTTATCTGGATGAACAGGTGCTATTTCTGTAGGTGCAGTACTTCCCATGCCATAGTGCTATGCAGCATGACAGGTCTTGTCGTTGCCATTACGATTAATGACACAGCTATAGAATGCTCTGTGCTTGGCCTCATAATATGTGGCTGATTAGTTTCACAGTAGCTTTGTGTGGTTTTATATGGTGTATCTGCATCTTACTGAGGCTGACCAGGGATCACCTACACGCGTATGTTCACTCTTGCAATAGTTATTACCTTCTGTGGTACAGTTTAAAGCATGGTACCACCAGTTTGCCTTCTTGTTTGTGTATGGTTGAATCTTGGTTCTGTTTCAATGGCAAATTACTGCACGTATGTGACTGCTTACGGTTCATTTTTGTAGGATTCAGCATTTGCACATGTTGTCCATCTGCACGGGTGCCATGACAGTCACCACTTTGCTCTTAGGAAACATAACATTGGCATTGGAGACTGTGTGTAGCATACTGTTAGCCCATTTTGTTTGACTACTGTGATCCAAGTCATTGGGGTTGATGGAATCCAATATGCATTGAGCACAGTTGTTGGTGCATGAGGAGTCTTCCCGGTTCATATTGGAATAGTTGAGAGTAGCCATTATTATGGTTTTCTGTCTCAGACCTAATCTTCCCCATTACAGCACATTATGACAGTTGGGAAATCCGCGGCATGGTGGGTCATCTGTCGCAAGGTGCAATTTGAATTCCACTTTGGCACAAAGGTAGTTGCTCAGCTTAATGCATCTGAAGTTATGCAAATGCAGCTAGCGTAGGGGTATACATACCCTTCAGGAATATGGACACACCTGCGGCCCATGTGTTCCAATAAAGGATAATGGGCAAGAGGTGAGGTATGTGTTATAACGTGGTTATGCAGGTGTGCTCTCCGGAGTGTTGAAACATGTCTCAGCCACTGCACAGATATGTTCTCTATGTTAGAGATTGACATATGTGTGTCCATATAGTGTTTCTGACATGTATCAGTGTGTAGCGAGACCCGCAGTGTATTGCTTGGCTGTCTCTGTAACAGCAGTGAACCTTCACTTGAAGTGTGCATGATGAAGGTGTACTATAGGGGAAGCATGAGCCCTAGGCAGTATCCAGATTCCCAGGGGTGACAGGTGCAGGCCCTGTCTGGCAAAGCATAATGGTCTGTCAACCATGTTATCCCAGGCAGATGGATACTGGATGCCGTTTGACTTGCACCAGTACACTAGACAATTGTGGAATACAATCCTTTTGTTCCTATACTGTAGTATCATTCTGGCCAATGGCAGAATGCTACCCAGGCCATGGGACATACCTGCATGGGCTACAAAACCTGACAGTTCCTACATGTGTTTCCATGTAGTCCAGGCTACTGCATCACAGGTCCTGCACAACAACATGGAATATGCCAGAGCCATGTGTATAGTTCAAAAGGTGGTCTGAGTGTATGGGTATGTGGCTAATCATGGCAGACAGGCAGCTGACAGTATGTATGCCCTCATATAGGTTGGTGTGTAACATAGTGCTAGAGTTTGCATTCACAAATGAGTACTGTTGGGCATGTTTCTGGCCACGTGTTCTGAGGTGTGGCACAATTATGCAAACTATGTCATACAGTTTGTGTATTTCGTTGTCTGTCTCTTCCAGCTTGGGAGGTCACTTGTTTGGCCAGATAGAAGCGTCTGTGAATGTGTGTGATTTCTGGTAGTGTCTCTGGGTGTCCTTACTGTGTTCTGTTAAGGGTATTTGTTGGTTGTGATGGTGAGATAAATGTGTTAACCTACATCTCATGACTGTCCAGACCAGTGATGGCTATAGACAGGGCTGTCTTCCAGCTTACCCCTGTAGCTGCATCCCAAACATGGTGTGGGGTTAGGTGGGTTTGGCAGTGTACATGGCATAGAGATTACATTCCCCCAGGATGGCCACATACACAAAGCTGACATTAGTAAACACCAGTAGCTGACTAGTGGACATGCCTGTATGAGCATTCAGTACTACAGGTACCAAGTACTGTATTTAGTTTACTTATTGCTTATGAAGATGTTTTAGACAGTGATGCTCACATGTAAATATTTGTGTTATGGACATGACAATGCTGGCTGTTACAGAAACAGTGTAGCTACCTTTAGCAGCAATCCTCCTCTAAGAAGCACATCACATCCTGTTAGTTGATTACAGATCAAGGTCTGTTTCTTTCTCTGGGCATATCCTCACATATCCACCAGGACCATGAGCTCTGTTGGGCACAGACACCAACTTTCCAAACAGTCATGTATCAATAGACTCTGATGCCACTATCAGCATGATCAGGATATAATCAGATAGTGAAGTGGCTGTTACACATGGGCAGCAGTCTCCTACATCTTACACTCCTACTGTAGATGTTACACTGGAGTTAAAGATGATATGCAACCTGTTTCATTACTAGTACTGTGCACTACCTTACATACAGTATGTGCAAGCGGCTGTTAGGTTGGCAATGAGAGGTTAGGCTACACAAACCTGGTAGTTCAACCAGTGTGTCTGTACTCTCAATATCCACTCTATGTAGGTGTGCACATAGCCATTTGGCCCAGCCCTGTAACAAGGGTCACTACACATTTGCATAACGTGTACACATGCACAGCTGTTATTGCTTGCAAACGATACTAGAAAGGTCCAGCCCTGTAACAAGGGTCACTACACATTTGCATAACATGTACACATGCACAGCTTTTATTGCTTGCAAATGATACTAGAGAGGTCCAGCCCTGTAACGAGGGTCACTACACATTTGCATAACATGTACACATGCACAGCTGTTATTGCTTGCAAACGATACTAGAGAGGTGGATATTACATGTGTTATGTGCATGGATAGTTACCTAGCTCTTCCAATTATCTTTGCTATCATGCTGCTAAACTGTCAGATGAATACAAATGATATGTATCCTGTTATTGAGTATTGTAATTGCCAATAGACATAACTAATGTTTGCATAACATAACAGAACTGCTATGTAGAATAGAATACAGATCTGCCTGAAATACTGTACATTACACAGTTATTGGCACAATATCCCACAATGCACACCATATTTGCACAGTAAGCCCACCTTTGACATGTTCATCTTACTTATGCACCCATACATATGTCGACTTATACAATATATCGACATATACTATCCCCTGTTATAGCACATACTTGTTGGACCAATCCTGACACTGACAGTAGCTGGAAGCGAATTGTTGAGTTCCAAGCCCATATCATCCCTTGTGGTGTATGCAGAGTTTGCCTTGTGACCTACAGCAGTACACACACAGAATACTACAAGCATTACTACTGCTCAACAATACATCGCTACAAGATAGCTATTTCCACTATATGCATTGATTACACTGTAATTCTTACAGAACAAGTAATACATACACAGACATACTACATGTTATACATACCTTCTTAGTAATTGGAGGTGTTATTGACTAGTATAATACTCGTTTTCAGTTCGTCATTCAGTGTTTTGTACTGCCCTACAGGTAGATATAGATGGTTTGAATGTGTGACAAGGCAATCTTTTATAGTTACAGATCAGTAACGTGCTATCCCGATAACCAATTGGTGTTCCTAAATAGCTAATTACATGCACATCAGCTGCGCTGCTACTGCCTTAGCCAGTGCCATGGCAACAGTGGAGTATAATTGAATACTCCACTTGGGCATTGTCCCTTTGCCTTACTTGTGAGGAAGACAGCCTGGAAGTGTTGTTTGGAATCTATTGCAACAGCTGTATGGAGATGAACTGAAATATATTGTGTGTAATGCCTAGAGGATTTGGTCTAAATATGAGTACTGCTGTTATATTTCTGAACATTGCTACTTTTGCAGGGTTTGTCTGTACCTAATACTTCTGCATATGTTTCAGTCTGGCCAGGTTGTTTGACCAGCTCAGGGCTGTATAGCTATGCATATAATGTTAGGGGGTTTACAGTGTGCTTACCAGACATATTTAGTTTGGTGTTTCTGTGTATCATACTGTGCTGACAATCAGTACTCGGTAACACTTCCTGGTGTATGAACCTTTCAACCCTCTGAAACGGGATTAGTTCATACAAACCCTGTTACATCAGCAGCTGCTCAGTTGTATAACAGCAACTATTTCACATAGGGCCATGTTAGTGTGTCTGTGTCCAGGTATGTTAAGGTTTCAGCAGATGTTGTACAGTAGTTGAACAATTGGTTATGGTATGACAGCATGTATTGATGTAATTATTTTTGTTGTGGGGTAGATGTTGATGGGTGCACATAGCACATGCAGGTGTGTAGGAACCCCTTTTATACAACGTCTATATGTGTGTGGGTTTTCTTTCCCTATGTGAACACCTATCCCTTAGTGGACTAATACTATGGTAATTGCAGGCTGATTCATTAAGGCACTGTTAAATGCTTCCTGTATAGCATGCAGGTACTGTTAGTCCTTGAATCCTTTTGGCAATACATCGGAATGTAATAAAGTTTTGCAAAATGAAAGCTGTCTGTGTATTTCTGTCATGGATATTTGCAGTCATTGCAGTTGTGTTGGTGTCTGTGTCCATAGAACATATTTGTAATAGTGTATTGACATATACTCTTCATATGTTATGTTCATATTGTTTTGGGGAGGGGGCGGAATGTGTGATTGCTATGGTCCATGTTATACTCAGATATGAACACTTTGGATGCTGTCTACACACGTATGTATGTGTGTGTGTGTGTGTGTGTGTGTGTGTGTGTGTATATATATATATATATATATATATATATATATATATATATATATATATATATAGTCTACACATGTATGTATGTATGTGTGTATATATATATATATATATATATATATATATATATATATATATATATATATATGTGTGTGTGTGTACATATGTATATCGCTAAGTATATTATTGCATATGTTTATCTGTACCTCCATAGATGTGTAGATCTTTTTAACCTATCTATATATCTACATATATATGTAGGTCTGCATATATCAAAATGTCTCTCTCTCTGTCTCTCTATATATATATATATATATATATATATATGTATGAGCATACACCTTTCATTGGGTACATGGCGGGTTGTCCTATTTCAACACATTCCTCCCTTTTGTGTTTTAACCTGTCTGCATACACAACTGGGATAGGTACATCCCAGGTAGCTTTTAGTGTTAGATTACTCTGAGGATGGAGTACATGGTTGCGTGTTCTAATCCTGGAGGGTGTTATTATTTTATCTCTCAGAGTAGGCACTGGTGGGGAAAGTGTGAATAACGCACATTTAAGCGGTTGTAAGCAGGTTTGCTTGTGGTCTGTGCGAGGTTAAGCAAAGGTTAAACCTGTGAAGCGCTTCTCTGTTTACTGTTTTGCAGTGCTGCTTACCATTACGCAAACCTGTGGAAACCCGCTTACAACTGCTTAAGAGTGCTTTAATCCACCTGCATCCAACAGCCCTTATTCTGGCCCTCAAAATAACTTAACAACCCTTGCAGGTCTTGAACCCGGGACCATGAACACCACAGTCACTGACTTTACCACTAAGGCATCTGACATAAGTACAAATGTTATGGTGTTTAGAATATACATTTTACTACTGGCATTCCTCACTACTGAAAACAAATGTAACTGTCTATTGGTGTACATATGCCTGATACATGTTAATATGTTTGTGAAATTAGGTGTTGCAGTGTGACATGACAGGGTGTATTATGAATGAGAAAGGTTCTTGTTTTGTGTCCTTTTTATATTGTCCCCATACTCCATGTATACCCCTGCAGTTCACCTATTGAACATCCGACCCAGGCCCTCCTTGATGCATGATTTCATTACCCATCATTCCTCCCCCACCCCAATCTTCACATACATAACAACCATTCCTTCTATGGTGAATTAGGTTAATATTAATAGTTATAATACCAGAGCTGCATGTGTTTTGTGTACACTCCAATTCCTTTGGAGTGCTTCTGTGTCACGAAGTGTGTTCATAGGTGTTATATATATATATATATATATATATATATATATATATATATATATATATATACATACACATATATATATATATATATATACATACACACACATATATATATATATATATATACATATATATATATAAATGTGTGTGCAGACATCACTGACATGCATATATATATATATATATATATATATATATATATATATATATATATATTAATTTGTAACAGTAATACATATGTAGACTGGAATGCGTTGGTTCACAAACTACAGTACATTACAATGTACTGTACATATGTACACAAAGTGACTGTCCCATTTGTGATCATTACAGTGGAATGCATATGGTATAAGGTGTAGTCTCAAGACCGTGAAACATGTATACACCTCAGATGGCTTAGTGGTAAGTCCCATGACTATAGTGTGCATGGTCCAGGGTTCAACACCTGCGATGCTTTACAAATGTTTTTTACTCCAGAATAAGGCTCATTTAAGCAGTTGTAAGCATGTTTAAAAGTGTTTGTGTGACATTATAGCAGCAGTTAAACACAGTTAAACTTGGTAACGTATAACCTGTGCGCGCAAACATGGCCACATCCGCTAACTACTCAGGATATATACATGTCGGTGAAGTAACATTTCACTATGTGCTTACATAACATTACATTCACTGTTGACTGTACTCTCTAGCACACATGGGCTTATATGGGTGTTTCAAATGTTTATTATACAGATGATTACTACCTATATATGCAAGCTGTGGTTAAGGTATACTTTTGAACATGATAAACATCCCTGCCTTTATTGGGATTGGGACCTCGAATGCACAGATGCTATGTAGATGCTGTAACCATTACACTGTTGACATTAACGTTGCTTCCACCTATTTCCTATTTAGATGATTTCTATGTGTAAGCTAGGCTAAGCAAAGGGCGGACGCCCCCAAACCCACTGAGCTTCACTTACTCTTGATATAACAACATATAACAAATGTACTGTGAGACAATACATTACATTCCTAACTACATTAGGCATAGCCCCTCACTGACCCACTTCAAGGAAAACATTGTTGTGTGAATGGGTAACAGAATATACACCCCTGGGATCATGTGTCCCAGAACCATACAGCCAGGGGGTGGGGGGAGCCTGTCCAGTTTGATAGCTGTGAGACCTGTTGGAGAAATTGAATGGTGTTGAATTGTCACATTAACATGCACTCACCATACCATTAACTGGAAAACTTACTCTAGTACTCACTTCCAGGCCCAGCGCTTCCTGGAATTTATCACCTCATATGATCAGGTGTTCATCAGGTATCAGGTGGTAACCTCCCTAACGAGGGGTGGAAACATATTAGAAGTGGTCATCACCAACATGGGCAACAGGTGCACCACAGTGGAGGTTAATCGGTCACTGGTTAGATCGAACCATGAACTATTCACTGTTTCCACACCCAAACATCTCCCCCACCCACGGATACCACAGTGTATACCTTTCCTACAGCTAAATTTACACTACTAGTGACACGGGTGGGGGGGGTTCACAGCCCCCACGCTTAGGGGAAACACTGCTCAAGATACAGACAGATTTACAAATGCAGTCTATAAGCACCTACACGGATTTATGGATCGTGCCATCACTGGTAAACCAAGACTCGCTCCTCCTAGACAAGGACACCAGTCTGGTGGACCTGTGCAATAAACAGGCTATACTACAGAAGTAGGACAGTGTTCCAGACAAACAGCAAATCCCACGAAGGGCAGACATCCGTGACCACTATTAGTATGATACGTAGGTCCCTCGTGACATCATCCAAGGCTAGCATCAGCAGGAAAATACGCAAGGATTCGAAAGATAACCACAAAGCCTTCTTTGGCTATGTCAAGGATCTAAGTGGTGACACACAGATTTGCACTGTGCCGGTGAAATATAGCACAAAATATGCTGACCCTACTGATATTGTCAACATCCTTGCAGATACATTCAGTGCATACTTCACCCCCCTAAAGAGCCCACAACACTACCCGAACGGTACAGTATCCCACACATCAGAGACACACAGGTGGAAATGGTCCTCTCTAACAGCAGAACACAGTGTCAGTGGAAGCAGATGTTGTCCCAGACTGCATCTTGCAAACTGTACAAGACAACCTGACCCCCCCCCCCCCCACATAATTAAGCTTTCCAACCTCAGCCTCTCCACAGGCTACATGCCCATACAATGGCGCGTGGCAACGGTTATTTCACTCCATCAAGGTGGAATCACAACTGACCAATGTAACTACCACCCCATAAGCCTGACTAGCCTGGTCTGCAATGGTATGGATCGCATCCTCATGGCACTCATTAACAAAGACATTGGTAACCTTTGAACACGTGACCCGACCCAGGTCAGCTTGGTTGAGTGCAGTTCATGCCTACTGAACCTGTTTGACATCTTACATACAGTCACCAAGACGTTAGATGACGGGGGAGGTGGTTCACACATACTACCTGGACCTCGCCAAGACTTTTGACACCATGCCCCACTCAGATGATATTGATAAACACACCAGCCTGTACATACACCCATACATCACAGGTTGGGTTGCCAACGGGCTTACACACAGAACCCACATGGTACGACTAGCGGTCTCCAGGTCCAACTCTTGACCACTCACGTCAGGTGTCCCACAGGATTCAGTCCTGGGAGCCCTACTGTTTGGCATGTACTTCTCAGAGGTACAGGCAAACACAGGTGGACTACGGCAGACCATGTTTGGCAATGACTGCGAACTGGGAGCCATGATTGATAGTCCAGCTGACACAGACATCCCTCAAGGGGCCTCACAGAAACTGTCACAGGGTGCCAACGTCATGGCCTCCAGTGAAGTGCCACTAACTGCATGGTCATTCCATTGTAGAATATTAAGCATCCACATATTAACACATAAGTGGCAGCCACTTTACTACGGATGAGGTAATGGGGTATCTGGGGACTAGGGTAGATAGTGATCTCCGCTTTGACAATCCTATCTCCACAGTAGTTAGGACATCCTTCTATGTAGGCCATCTGATTACTAAAGGGTTCCTATCTAGACATACTGGGGTTATAGTGCCCCTTTACTCATCACTCATCAGTCCCATCATAAGGTATAGTAACCCATTTGGGAACTACCTCAGAAGATACTTCCAACAGCTGGGAGGTCCACGAATGTACCTTGCCAAGGGGAATACTGGCCTTCAACATATGGCCTATGCAGCCAGACTGAATAAACTCCTGCTTTCCTCAGTGGCATTTCGTTTACCCAGAGGTGATCTCTGCTGGCCAACACAGCCATGTCGAACTCGGGCTTAATGGATATGCTCCACCTATGGGAATCCATGTCACAGTGAGCCACACACACTAGTGAGCTGAACCTTGCCACAACAATAACTGGAAGATGCTGGAGGGACAGATTCCTGTCACAGGCACTCCCCATACTTTGCAACAACATCCCTAACTACATTATACAGAGCCCCTCGCTAACACTGTAAGAGAAACCTTGAGTGGATGGGGAACAGTAGATGCACCCCAGGGATCCCGCCATTGGCTCTGCTCCACAGAGGGACAGTTAATGAATCAATGGGGTGGCAAAAGCTGACACATTTTGGCTGGGCTTATGAATGGCCTCTGGCAGTTGGCCAAGTACCTACCTATGAATCTGTACATACAGTATCAGCACATGCTGATAGCTTAATTTACTGTTCAGGTGTTGACTTACCTTGTGCCAATGGCAGTTGTGTGTAAAATAGTTGAAGTCTGCCTATGTTGGATGCACACGGTAGACTGCCTATACATGACAATTTACAGGTAGTCTTTTGTGTGTGCCATCCATTTTTACTGTGTGTGCAGGTGGAGAAAGGTGTCAGTCCCTAGGTGCCTACACTGTCAGTGTGTGTTCTATATGTTCCCTCTTTGCCAAGGCATGGGCATACTGGGCACACCTCCATCTGCCTACTGGGGCTGGCTCAGGGTGTTTGTGGTCTGAGCAACTTTGTGCCTGTGGGACCCTTGGCAATGGTGGTGGGCTGTGAGGGCCTTCACCATTCTGCCCCTGCTGCAGCTGTTTCCGCAGGACCATATTGTGTAGCATGGCACATACTATGAAGATGTGGGCACACGTGTCTGGAGAGTACTGCAAGGCTCCACCAGATATGTCCAAGCAACGGAACTGTGATTTCAGCATCCCAAACACACACTCTATGATGATTCTGGTTTGTGCGGATGCCTCATTATGGCATTCCTGCATGGGTGTGTGTGCATTTCTGATGGGAGTCATCATCCACGGTTCCAGTGCATAGCCAGCATTCCCCACCAGGTGGCCATTTGGGATTTCCCTCCTGGCAAATAGATCTGATACAGCTGTGAGGCATGCCAGATGTGGGAGCAGTGATAGCTTCCAGGGCTGCCAGCACACACATCCACGAATAATGCCCTGGGCATTGCACACAACCTGGCAGTTGATGGAGGGGTATCCCTTGTGGTTTATGTAGTGCCTACCCTGCTCACCGGGCTGTGACTTGATGTGTATTTGCGTGCAGTCTATTGCATCCAGTACCTCCGGGTATTCTGCCACACGATGGAAGAGACGCATATTGCTGGCCAACTTCTCCTGCGTTCGGGGGTAGTATATATGCTCATTGGCATGTGGTAACATGGCATCCAGGAACTGGTGTAGTACCCTGGATGCTTATGCCTGTGAGATCCCCATGATATCCCCAGTTGGTCTTTGAAAGGTACCTGTAGCTAGTATTCTCAGGCTTACACATACCTTCGTGTCCACTGGGATGGGTTCCCCTCTGTTTGTTCTGGCTCTGAGGTGTGGCCGGCACAGCTCCACAAGTTGCTGTAGGATGTCCCTGTCCACCCTTTAATGCTCTACTATTTCCAGATCATGTAGCCCCTGGTAGGTTACCCGGGGTCTGAACACTCTCCTCCTCCTCTGGTGCCTCAGGTGGTTGTGTGCATCATCCTCCACACCACCTTCAGTTTCCAACACATGCTGGTGGATCAAAGCTATGGCAGCCCCTAACATGTACATACTAAAAGTTCCCCGTCTGTATACACCACTGGTGCAGAGTGTATGAGAAATACACAAATGTGTGTGAGGTGCTTTCACACTTTATACTATCGTGCTATGGATGCTGCTGATGTCATTGGGTGTGTATGAGCTATTCCAGCTGTAGCATGTCTTAATTATGGGTTTTGCAATGAGTACTGCAAGTGTGGGGCCTTTACTCCGGAGATATGCTTGCCCACCTTGATTAATCTGTTGCCTTTTAATTCACTTTTAAACCTGGATTTCCTCCCATTATCAGGCATGCATCCACCTGCCGTCTTTCTTATTTTGTACTTTCCCTACCCAGTCATAGCAAAATGTGTCTTCTAGCTGATTTACTGCAAATCGGCTTTGTTCTGCTTTGACACTTTACTGTTTTCTTTGCACTACAACCCCTCCCCTTTCCTGTTCTGCAGGTAGCTGCTTGCAGCCTTGTTAGCTGTTGTCAGTGGTCCACTGTAGGCTCCTAAGGTGTTAGTCATTTGCACTCTAATTTCACTGCTGCAGCATTTCCTTATTTCTTTCCTATATCCTTCCTGTTTCAGCTGCAGTGAGCGCCGCACAAACCCGTTTACCGGGTTTACGCGTGTTTTTCATCTCCGTTCACATGCATACTCTGTTACCTTGTGTACTTTCAGCTAAGCATAGCTATGGCCAGTTCAACACACTCCTATCCTGCAGCTTTGCCTAATTAGGGGCAAACCAGTTTAGCAGTGCTCCAGTGTGCTTACAGCAAGGGCGACATACCCCTCTCTTGATGTCATCTCAAAGGCACACCTCAGTGTTATAACGCTATGCTGTGAGGTGCATCCTTATACCAGCGGCTAATCTGTGATTCACTATTGCTCCTCTCATTTGCATGGCTTTGCCTACTAATTCCTAGCTACCGCGCATAACACTGTCACAGCCCCTTAGCAATCCTTGCGCTATAGCTTGGTGTAGCATGCCTGCCATTGACTATTATGGGGAAATCGTGGTATGTGTTACATTGCAGTTTTACTCTATATTTTTATATTTTCCTTACGATCCCCTTTGCGCACTACCGCCCTGCGCTTCCACGTCGCGATAGTGCGACTATATATATTAAATGTTAATTTTATATTTTGTACATTTATTTAATGCCAATGGCTATATATTTAGCCATTGGCATATATTAACAATATAATACATGTGTTTGGTCGGCTGTCATGGCTCCAATTTTATGTTTGCAAAAATGTAAACCATTTTCTATGGTTTACATTTCTGCATGCTTACACTACGCCTGCACCACTTCCTGGAGCGCTACATACCTTCATTTGCATGCTACACATGGGGTAATTAGCATACAGGGCCTGGGAGTTGTGCAGGCGTAGCATACATAGGTAGTGCATGTGGGAGCAGCTTGTACCTGGATCGCTTGGCGGCCATATTTGGTGTTAGAACGCCGATGCTACGCCTGCACCTGGCGCAAGCTTTATGAATCCCAGGACGAATTTTATTTGAAGTGACAGTTTATTGCAGACATTTAAGCGGTATGTCGACCAAATGGTGCACGCAAACAAATTCGGTACAAGTGAAATTAATACATAAAAAAAAAAAAAATGGATAATACTGCCCAAAAGCCACTTAGAACAAAAAGTCAAGCAGTATTCACGAAGAACGAATCCAATCCACCAAATTGAACAGTTTTATTACATAAAAAACGGAACCACGTATAACACCACTATCATGAACGCCTTCCCTATACATTCACAAGCGTTTTCGTCATTAAATTGACTTCATCAGATGACCAGCATAAAATAAATCCTTTAATTTATACTTCAACTCATTTCTATCTACCAATAAAATTTCACCATTCATTAATGATTTAAAATTCAATTATCTTGTTATATTAACCCTTTGTTTTTTTAAACAAAGGGTTAATATAACAAGATAATTGAATTTTAAATCATTAATGAATGGTGAAATTTTATTGGTAGATAGAAATGAGTTGAAGTATAAATTAAAGGATTTATTTTATGCTGGTCATCTGATGAAGTCAATTTAATGACGAAAACGCCAGAATGTATAGGGAAGGCGTTCATGATAGTGGTGTTATACGTGGTTCCGTTTTTTATGTAATAAAACTGTTCAATTTGGTGGATTGGATTCGTTCTTCGTGAATACTGCTTGAAATTAATACATAACCATTGTTGCTAAATATGTTGTTTGGCTTGTAATCTGTATTACATGCAAGGATGCTTTCATTAGTTGCACTCAAAGCAGACATGCAACCTGTTGACTTGAAATATATCATCTGTTATGCAGACATTGTGTCCATGAAATGAGCACAAGGTGTAACCCTTTTTGCAGTCTCTCACAAAAAGGCAAATGTAAACCATCTTCCTGTTGACAGCAGTTATTTATTGTGCATTAACTTGGCCAACTGTTTTTTTTTTCTGTACACACACACCCACCCACACACAGTTATTTAATGATATCGTTTTGAAAATTAATATTTCTAGATTTTCCGCTCGTTAATAGTTTTAGTATTACTTAATGTCTGTAGAGGCAAAGTAACAAATCTTAATGTATAGCCCACTAAAAGTCTACAAGAAATAAACCCTTTAGGTCCAAAAGCCAGAAAACTGTCTCAAACTAGAGTCGAGGTTTGATCCCAGAAACTTCCTAAGGCAGTTTTCATATCAAGATAGCTAAAATAGTCTCATAATGGCTAAGGTATTAGACTGCCATGCATAGTGTACAAGGTTCCATCCTGACCTCTGGTCAAGGTCTGTATTGAATTTTTAAGTTCTTGTTTCTCTTTAGGGTTCCTCCTGCCTCCCAAATGCATGCTGAGTATTTCCATCACAAACTCACACAAGACTGGAGTAAATGGTTAGCACAGACTCTAGATTGTGCTATTGGGAAAGAGTTGTATTGGGAAAGAGTTGTATAGGCAACTGCTTTAGGCATCAACAGTGCTGTGCAGTATCCTGTAAATAGGACAAGACTTGTCACAGATCATATACTGTATCATTGCTAACAACTTAATGGTATAAAAATTTGCTGTAGGTGATTTGGTTACATTGGCTAATGTCGCCATCAAAAATGAGAGTAGGTGTTTGTCTTAAGTGGGTTGAGTATCTGGTGTACTCTAACCTACGCCAGTGACTATGCTAACCTTGGGAAGTGGTCTGTATGCCCTTGTTGACCAGTGTGTGCCTGCCAAAAAGCTCATCCCAGAGTCAATAAGCTACTGGCTAGTCTGTGTCTAGTTGCCCAGCTTGGGTAGCCAGAAATAGTTATGTTGAGTGAAAGCTGGACATAAGTCAAATCAACCTATCAAACTGGAACTAAGAATTGCTGTAGTCAGTGTATGTTGGCTGACAGGCCTTGACTTCGAGATGGATGACATAATGGTAAAGAGGAGGATAGACATCCTATGCATCCAGGAGTTAAGACAAAAAGGCAGTAAAGCAAAGTCAGTTGACAAAGAATCTAGTGTTTGCTACTCAGGGGTAGATGGGCAAGAAATGGTATCAGAGTTGTGGTTAAGGAGAGGCTTCAGAAGACTAGTGGTTAAGGAGAGGCTTCAGAAGACTAGTGACAGACTCATGGCAGACAGACTCCCGTGTAAGGATAGGGTAGTATTCA
The DNA here is from genome assembly GCF_019279795.1 of Protopterus annectens. NCBI lineage: Eukaryota > Metazoa > Chordata > Ceratodontiformes > Protopteridae > Protopterus > Protopterus annectens. The sequence continues at coordinate 1,294,692,744 of NC_056735.1, forward strand.
TAGTCTCAGCCAATGCCCTACAGCAGGGTTGTGATAGTGAAGGTGGGTACATTCCGCCAGCAGCTGCAAGACCTACTGGGTAAAGATGGAAAACATGAGTTGGTATTCATAATGTAGGGCCTAAGTGCTCATATTGAGACAGAACAGGATTTGAGCACTGCCTGGGTTCATGTGGGTGGGCAACAAGAACAAAAGAAGAGACAATCCCTGACTTCTGTCTGGCAAATGGCCTTATAGTGGTCAATACATGGGTCAGCAAGAGAAAAAGAATCGGAGCCTCACATACAAGAGTGGCCAGCATACAACTTGAGTAGACTACCTTCTAGTAAGGAAAGGGCACTGGGGTAGAATCATCGATTACATAGTCATCCTTGCTGTAACATTCGTCCCACAGCATAAACCATTGGTCATCACAATCAGCTACAAGCAGTGGTCAGTGAAGGTAGTAAAGTCAAGAGGGACTAGGCTGAAAACCTGGAAGATGACTGGAGAGAAAGCACACTGATTCAAGGAAATACTTGGGGCTGTAGCACCTCAGGGAGAAGAGGAAATAGTTGGAGTTGAAGAGAAATGGCAGCCTTTCAAAACAGAATGTGTAAGGACCACAGAATCAAATATGTGACCAAGCCAGATATGGAAATAAGGTACATAAGGAAAGCTGATGGTGAATGCAGAAGTCCAGGAAGTCGTCAAATGAAAGGAGGAGTACAGGGGAAAAAGTGGGAGATAGAAATATGGGCCAGGCTAAAAAGGAATACTGGTTGACTAACAAAGAAGCTAAGAGAGCAGTAGCAAAGAACAAGGCATCAGATGCATTCGACCAGCTTCTAGAAAGTCAAACAGCAGAGTGCACAGCAGATGTCCTTACATTTACTGTTGCAGTATTATTAATTTATGGAATTGCCTGCCATGGAAGCCTGATGTTGGCCAGTATAACAAAGCCTACTGTTGCTTTAAGGTATGCCAAAAGTCACACACATGCTCCTTGCTTAGCATAGGGCATAAAGGTGACACCTGGACATACCGTTCTTAGAACTTTTTAGCCACCAGTAGTAACACATCTCCAGATGGTCGGTCTGAATGCCTAGGAGCCTGTCACCACCATATGACCTGTTCGATTTGTCACACTTTCATTACCGAAAACCCTTTATAGTAGGCTTTCTTCCATTTCTTTGTTTCTTGAGAACCAGTGCCTTAAGCTTCTCGCTAAAGATACAGTGGAAGGAACTTCCCGCCCCGAGGGAAGAAGGTTAAAAGTTTAGACCAAAATCTTCCACTGTCCAGCCTCCGCCGAGCATTTCTCCTAGGGTCAGTGAGAACCCAGAGACTCGCCTGGCCAGTGAAGGTTTAGCTGGCAGCACATCCAGTGAGCCTTTGCAGGTGTCCATTTCGGACATTTAGAGGGAACCATGGTTGATTATTTCTGAGGTGCCTAGGGATGTTCTGCAGGTTTTAGTTAGGGAAGAAATTCTTACTGCAGTTATTGAATGCCATCCTGGGTCAGAGCCTTTTAAGTTTTGTAAGGCAGGCATTCCTTTAAAGAAGAAACAAACTAAACATGTTTCTCCTGCTCCTAGGCATCCACAGAGTAAGTGGCAGGCCTTTACTCAGGGTTTGTTTAATGCTTTAATGGCATTAAAACCTCCTCATGGGGTTTCTGTTCCTGTGCCCCCTTTGTCCTCTGCTCCCCTTAAAAGGCCCAGGGAACAGGATTCCTCTGAGGGAGGAGTTGGATTCTGATTAGACTCACTTGCTTACTCTTTCCATATTCTTTCTCCTTTAGACTGTGGGTTAGAGGAAAAGGAATCTAATAGTCTTGATACTCCCTTTGAGGAAATTTCATTTGGGGACCCAATCACCAGGATGATGGAATTTTTTTTTAAATGTGATTGTGCTCAGGTTTCTAACATTCATAAGAGGTACTATGAGTTGTTGCAGATGGAATCTCTCAAACCTTCTGCTATTCCTCTTGTTTTAGCTGCTTTGTTGGATGCTTTTTCCAATGCCTCTAAAGCTTCTGATGATCTGCCCCTTGCTGCTAGGAAGCCTGATAGGTTTTATGTGGTACCTGAGGATTGTAACTTTTTGTACAGATGTCTGCTGCTGTGACCTCTTGGTATCTGTAGCCTCTGACAAGCCTTCTCAGTTGCTTCCTTCACCCACGTTATTGCCTTTTGATAAAGTCAGCAGAGCCAATGAAAGGCTGGGTAAGAAGGTTTACACCACCGCTACTCTGGCTTTTAAGGGCTGTGATGATATGGGCAAGTGCCAGCATAGCCAGCTAGAGTTTTGTAAAGAATGATGTCCTTCTATTCCAGTGTTACAGTATTGTACTTGTGGGTTTACCCTTCTTCCTCTCCAGTTCGTCTGGTCAGGTTTCCAAAGATTTTCAGTCCCTCTTGGTGCGTCGGATGTCTGACGTGGCTGCAGGAATGTGGGCCATAAAAGTGACATCTGCACTCACCAGCCCTCTGAACTTTTCAGCCACCAGTCATACGCCAGGTGCTCCTGCTTCTCAGGGATGTCAGATCGAAAAATATTCAGTTAAGTACCCCGTTGGGGATTCTTTCAGTCCTACTTTGTTTATATATGTAGTCTGTTCATGTCATCCGGTAAGGGCAAGTGCAATCGGCAGATTCCCCACAAAGACACCCATGACCAGTGTCTCTCTTATTTAGGCAGGAAACATGACAACGAGAACTGCGCCATTTGCCGATCGTTTGTCCCGAAGACCTTATGCAGTCGTTTGCAGGCATTACACTTGTATTTAGAGAATCAGCACTTGAAACAAATAACGTTAGGCATGGTGGCCGTGTCCAACACCCCGTTTGAACCGCCTAGGAAGAAGGCCAAGTTCGTGCAGCCTACTTCATCAGCTGTGCCTCTCTCAGCCATACCTCAGTCTGTAGCCAAGGTCAGCTTGGCCGAGGGTCCGGCATCCACCGGTGTAGATAAAGTAGGTACCTCTGAGGAAGCTGCACAATCTCGAGCGGACATGTCCACAGAGGAGTTACCGGCACCTGCCTTAGACACCAAAGAGAAATCAGCACTCACTCTGGGCCCGTCGGACTCTGCCTCCGTCATCCCAATGGTTGACTATATCTAGTCAGAAGCCACCGAGGCCTTTAAAGAAAAATAAAAAACAAGACACCATACTCCGGCCTCTGAAAGCACGGCTGATTGGCAGGCCTTTAGCCAGAGCTTGCTCAATGCCTTTATGGCCCTTAAGCCTTCTGTTGAAGCCTCTCCCACTACTCCTGCCATCCTTAGTCCCAGATCTCTCATCCCTGAAAAGAGGGTAGATCAGCCTGAAGAAGAGGAATCGTCTTCCTCTGAGGACCATCTTTCAGACTTCTCTCAGATCTCACCCCCCCCCCCCCCCCCCCGGGATAGGGATCTCCCGAGAAGGGCTCCTTTGAACCTGACTCCCCTGTAGAGGATCTAACCTTTAAACTATTAATAAGATGAAAGACCACTTGCAATCCGCGGATATGACTGAAGTACTGAACTACCCTCTCATTTAGAGCCACCAACTACCAAACTCATATGACCAAATACTCCTTAGCTCTACTGAACAAAGCCACTAAAGATTTAGATGACATCCTTGACTGTGCAGCCAAAGCTTCCTTGTCTTCCCTTATAGCCCTCATCTCTCAAGTGAATAAACACTCCTTAAGATGCAGTTATGATGCAGGTGAAGCATCAGCCAGTTCAGCTCATCAGCTTCAGTACTAAGAAGGTACTCATGGCTACAACTTCAGCTTCTTCCAGATGACTTCAGGGCCAAACTCCTTGATGCACCTTTGGATCATTCAGCCCTTTTTGGTGCAAAAGTGGCTGATTTGCAACAGAAAGGAAAAAAATTACAGGACCTAAAACACATCCTAGTCTTGCCCATTCCAAAGTTCCAGAGGAACTACCCTGCAAAGACACAGTTTATCAGGGAAAACCTCCAGGCCTGTACCCCCCATCGATCTAGACCACCCCCTAGAAGACAGCCTCCTCAGGCTAGACCTTCTTTGTCTTCCAACCAAAAGCCTCCCTTTCCTGATAGGGCAGGTAGTGTCTGACTGCCTGACAAAATTTCAGCCACCCCCCATCCGTACCCCTTTCTGCCCAACCTCTCTCACTGTCTCCCTGCGTGGTCACTCATTACCTCAGGCAAATGGGTTCTGTCCATCACAGAATGACTACTTCATGTCCTGGGTCACCCCCAGTCAGCTACCCCCCCCCCCATCAGGTTTTGCAAACCCTCTACTACAAGGCACCATAGAACCAGTACCTACACAATCAAAAAGAAAATTATTCTACTCCAGAATCTTTTTGGTACCAAGAAAGGAAGGACCATGGAGGCCGATTCTAGACCTCTCGTGCCTCAACCCCTTCCTAAATGTTCCTACTTTCAGGATGCTCACCCTACCTTCGCTCTTTCCACTCATCCTTCCTCAGGATTTCATGGTAACCCTGGACATAAAGGATGCTTACCTTCACATATCTATAAAGCCCGCCTGCGGAAATATCTGAGATTCCTGGCAGGTTCATTTCACTTTCAGTTCTGTGCCTTGTCCTGTGGGTTTTCTACTGCCCCCAGGATATTTACAAAATGCCTGGCTCCAATCATCGTCTACTGCAGGGCAAAGGGAATCTAGGTATTCCCTTACCTAGACAACCTAATTCAGTCATAAGACAAGGAAACTCTTCTCTGTCACTCCCAGGACCTTCTTGTACTCCTACAAGTCTCTAGGGTTCATGATAAACTTCCCAAAATCCCACCTCAAACCCACACAGGAAATTGTCTTCCTGGGTTGCAGAATCAGGACAGACCTCATGAAGACCTTCCTTCCAGCAGAAAAGGTGGTATCCCTCTCACACCACCTTCTCCGCTATCCTACAACCAACAGAACTGACTACAAGACAATTTCTCAGACTTCTAGGTTACACGGCAGCTACCATTACCATGTTGCCCCTGGTAAGAATGCATATGAGGAAACTTCAGTGGTGCCTCTGGTCGGTGTGGACCAAGCACTCCCACCCTCTAGAGTTCAGGATCCCCCTGCTCCACTGCTTACATCAGGAACTGAGATGGTGGATGGCTCAGGTAGCCCAGAACCCAGGACTCCCTCTGCAAACACCCTCTCAGACCATGCACACAGATGCCTCAGATCTGGGCTGGGGAGCAATTCTGGGAAAAAGGAATGTACAATGTTTGTGGACAGGCAGACACAAACGAGATAACATAAACATCAGAGAAATGGGAGCCATTCTCCTTGCTCTACAGGCCTTCCAGCCCTACCTAGAGCAGGGCCCTCTAAAGATATTCACAGACAACACCACAGGCCTGTGGTATCTCAACAAACAGGAAGGGACCAAGTCCTACCTTTTATGCAGATTAGCTCTGTGGGCGTGGGAACTGGCTATCAGGGGATCACCTTTCAGGCAGCCTACAATTCCATCCCTGCACAACTCCCAGGCAGATTACCTAAGCAGAACCATGTCGAACAACCACAAATGGATGCTGCAAAGAGAGGTTTTCCTGAATATGGTCCACAGGTGGGGTATTCCACAAATTGACCTGTTCGCCTCCTCCATAAACAGGCAACTTCCTAGTTACTGCGCCATAACACCAGACCCTATGGCATTAGCAACAGATGCCTTCTCGATAACCTGGAAGGGGAAATTCCTGTATGCATCCCCCCTTCCCATTGATACAAAGGGTCCTGCTGAAATTTCAGCAGGACTCACCCAAAATCTTGCTGGTGACCCCCTACTGGCCAAGACAGCACTGGTTCCCCCTTCTTCACCTGTCCAAGGGCAATCACCACAAGTTACCCCTCTCAGTGGACCTGCTCATACAGCACAATGGGACTCAGATACGCCCACAGTGGCAATCCATGCACCTCACCCTGTGGCTGATAGGATTCTGATCCCCTTCAGACACCTATATAACGAGGACGTGCTCACTGTTCTGCAGGAGGCCAGGAAACCTAACAGAGGGTAATCCTGTCTGATGTCACAAAAGACATTTGGACCCGCTGGAGAAGCAATATGCACTCATCCTGTCATACCTTTGTGAACTCATGCAGACAAGGATGTCTTACTCATCTCTGAAGGTACACTTGTCTGCTATCTTTGCCTGCCTTCCCCTGGATCCACCCCTTGCATCCAGACTCCCCTCCAAGCATTTCCTTTATGATGTATTACACTTGAGACCACCCAGGAAACCGTCTTCCCCCTCCCTGGGTTAGCCCCTTTTGAGCCAGCAGACAAGGCCTCCTTAAAATTCTGTACATGGAAAACTGTATTGCTAGTAGAGCTGACTTCCGCTAGAAGGGTTTCAGAATTGCAAGCTCTTACGGCTACACCATCTTTCCTAATCTTCCATCTGGACAGGGTGATCCTCAGGACAAGCCAGTCATTGATTCCCAAAGTAGTGAATGACCTGTCTTTGAACCAGACCATCCACCTGGCCACCTTCTTCCCAAACCCACAGGGGGATAGTGAGAGAGTGCTACATTTCCTTAGATGTCCAGAGACAACTTAGGTTTTATCTACGTAAAACCAAACCCTTTAGGAAATCAGACAAGCTGTTTGTCTCCTTCCACCCCATGGCCTTGGGGAAAGCTGTGAGCAAGCAGACCATTTCAGCCTGGATCTCCCTGGCCAGTTCCTTCTGCTACCTACACCATGGGAAGACCTTGCAGGGCAATGTTAAGGCCCACTCCACCAGAGCAATGGCCTCTTCTGGAGCCTTCTTTAAAGGATTAGACACAAACTCAATACTTGAAGCAGTCACTTGTTACTCCATACACTCTTTCACCATGCACTACAAACTGGACCATAGCTCCAGAGCCAGAGTGGGGTTTGCCAGGGCTGTCCTTTACAGATTCATGGAAACTTCATCTAGGCCACCTCCCAATCCTCATTGAGGTTTGGCACTCACCTATAAGTAGAATACTGCAACATTGGCATTGAAGGACATAGGAAAGTTGTGTAAAATCTTACCGTAACCATAGATGTCCTTTTCTTCCATGTTGCAGTATTCCGCCCCACCCACCTTCCCCTCTTGTATGACAACACTTGCTGTCCTGAGTGATACTGGACAGGCTATTCCTTTACAGGAGTGGCTCTGACTGGGACTTTTACTATGTTCTGAGGGCTGGTGCATGCAGACGTCACTTTTATGGCCCACATCCGATGCACCAAGAGGGACTGAAATCTTTGGAAACCTGGCCGGATTAACTGGAGAGGAAGAAACCCACAAGTAGAATACTGCAACATGGAAGAGTATGTCCACTGAATGTCAAACTGATTTATACAGGTTGCTCGTGTTACAAATGTATTAAAACTGTATATTTGTATATCAAACTGATTTTGTACAGATGCTTGTGTTGAAAATGTATTTCAACAGTGCACCCTGCTGAAATGAAGAGAAATGTACATGTATTATGGCAGCTGAATTAAATGTATATGTTTTAATAGAAGATACCGGCACAGCAGTGGTTACCTTTAAAAAAACTAAGGGAAATGTAAATGAACTGTTAAACCATTAAAAGGCACCTCCACAGTGCTGAGAAGGACTGGAGATGTTGGGTCTGGGGAAATGCCTTTGTCCATTAGCTCATTGAAAAGAGGGGAAGTCCCAGGCACTGCCATAAACATTTTGGATGTGTATTGTGGCCGTCTGTGCTAACTTCCTGTCTCAGCTTCAAAGGGAAATGCTGTGAGAACCTAGAGTCAGGTGACCAGATGAGGTCATTCTGCCAGCTCTCTTGGAAATCATATTTAGATACGACAAAGAGAAATATCAGAGTACTGCGTATTCTGTTGGGGAAGCCTGACTTGAAAGACCCTCTCCCACAGCATCTTGCCTCGCGGTAGTACATAACTTAACTAGGGAACTGTAATGCCCTTAGATTCAGTCAGAAATGTAGTGAAGCTTAGTTTAGATATTGTTTTTCTTTATTTGT
>NC_056735.1:1294701210-1294724851 GCF_019279795.1 Protopterus annectens
CACCGGCAGCATATGGCATCTGTTTGAGCCCTTTGATCCTCTTGGTGAGGTACTTTTGGGGTCTTTCCAGTTGCTGCAGGTGTCTGGTAAGGTACATCCCAAAAGGGGCATTGTACTCAATTATGGGCCTGATGAGGGATGAGTAAAGAGGCACGATGACCTCCCTGATCTAGATGTGAATCCCTTCATGATTAGGTGGGCTATATAAAATGTTTTTCTAACCACTTTGGCCACGTGGTTGTCAAATGAGAGATTGCTATCAACTTGGGTCCCCAGGTCCCTAATTACTTCTTCTGTACTTAATGGATTACCACCTATGTGGTAATTTGTGGGCACTTTGTTTTTTTGCCAAAGGGGATGACTATACACTTTTGGCATTCAGCTTGAGGCCATGGCTCTGGCACCAGTTGTCTGTTTCTATGAGGCCCTTTTGGAGGATGCTTGTGTCGGCTGGAGAGTCTATTATGGCGCCCGGTTTGCAGTCATCTGCGAACTTGGTCAGCCACAGTCCTTCCGTTGGCCTGTACCTCCGAGAAATATATACTGAACAAGAGAGGTCCCAGGACTGAGCCTTGTGGGACACCACTTGTAACTGGTTTGGAGTCTGACATGGCTCCAGCAATTCTAACCATGTGGGTTCTGTCCTTGAGCCAGTTTGTAATCCATCTAGTGACATAGGGGTTTATATTTAAGCTGGTGAGCTTATCTATAATGCCCGAGTGGGGTATTGTATCGAAGGCTTTTGCGAGGTCCAGGTAGGCTGTGTGGACCACCTTCCCTTCGTCAATGGCCTTGGTGACTGTTTCAAAGAAATCAACCAGGTTTAAGAGGCAGGATCTGCCCTTAACAAAGCTGAACTGGGTAGGATCCAGTGTTTGTAGGTCCCCAATATCTTTATTTATGAGGTCCATGATGATCCTTTCCATAGCTTTGCAGACCAAGCTAGTCAGGCTTATAGGGCGATAGTTTGCAGGATCCGTTGAGGCACCACCTTTATGGAGAGGGACCACTGTTGCTGTACGCCACTCTTTGGGCACATATCCTGTAGTAAGGCTGAGATTGAACAGTAGTTTAATGAGATGTCAGGGGGGCAGCACTCTGCTGGGATAGATATTTGCCCTTTTGGTGGTGGTGGGGGGGGGGAGTTTGCGCTGAACCTGTCAGCTAGGATGTTGGCAATGTCTGTGGGTTTGGTGTATTTTTTGTCATTTTGGACTAATTCTGAGCATATCTGGGAATTACCACCCAAGTTCCTAACATAACTACAGAAAGGAGCACATGGACGCACTAGTCATACTGAAGGAACCACAAATGAAACGACACAAATATCATCAAACAACCAGAACAAATTTCAGTGAGTCCCAGCTCTACTTTCCTTAAAAGTTTATTAAACACAGTCCAACTTCTCTTTCTCTAGCGCCTCGGCCACAGCCTTTACAGAGTAAAAGATTTTTTTACTTCTAAAAGAATCACAATATATATAAAAAAGTTAATTGATTCAAACAATTAATCAATTTAAACACATAAACTAAAATATTTAAAGCTACAACATTAAATAAGGATCTGCCAGTTACATTCTTTATTTAATCCATATGGAAACAAGAGTGCCGTATTTCATAATCAAAATCGATTCTTTTTGTCTTAATACATTTTTTTGATATTCCGTATTATTAAAATGCAATGGTACATGTTCCAATATAGTAACTTTCATACAGTCTGTATTGCCATGATGTTCATTATTAAAATGTTCTGCAACAGGACTATTACATTTTCTATTCTTTACATCTCTAACATGTTCTTTTATTCTATCTGCTAACGCCCACTTAGTTTCACCAATATAATATTTATTACAAGGACAAAAAATAGTACATATTATTCCTCTGCTAGAACATGAATATTTAGCTCTAGTAGTAAAATTTTTTTCATTAATTCTCTTCACTTCAGTAACTATATATTTACAAATGGAACAATTACCGCAAGGAAAAGTTCCTATTAAATTGATATTAATTAACATATTAACTCTAGGTTATTTATATATACTGTATACCAAAAAATCTTGAAGGTTTTTTCCTTTTTTATAGGATATAACCAAATCAGTATTTTTTAAAGAGCCAATTTCTTTTTTAATGAAATTCCAGTATTGTTTTATTAATCCATTAATAGTATAAGAAAAGTTGGTGTACTTTGTAACAAAGAACATTTTTTCTTCATTCAATCTTTTCTTATTATGTTTATTATTCTTATACACATTCCCAAATTTTTTTATTGTATTAATGTCCTTAAATACTTTATTAATACTATTCTCAACATCTGATTGATTATATCCTCTAGCAATAAACATATTAGCTGCCTTGGAAGCTTCATCAAAAGCCAATTTAATATCAGTGTTTAATCTTTTAATTCTTATAAATTCTCCATACGGAATAGCTGTTAAGGTGTGTGTAGGGTGACAACTACTGCCACACATTTTCCAGCTAATCTGATTAAATTTTTTATAAATACCAGTATGTATAGGTTGACAATTAACACCTTTAAGTGTAATATCTAAGAAATTCACTTGGGACCCCATCTGTACATCATCAAAACTAATACCAAAATTGTTTTTATTTAATTCATCAATAAATTGTGAAGAAAAATTATAACCACCATGACAAATAAAAATTAGGTCATCAATAAATCTATAATATTTGATAACATATTTTCTAAAAAATTGATGTCTATAAAGGTACTTATTTTCAAATAATCCCATAAATAAATTTGCGTAAGCAGGAGCAAATGCAGCCCCCATAGCTGTTCCCATAATTTGCTTATAGAGTATGCCATTAAATTCAAAAATGTTATGAGTTAAGCAAAATTCAACAAGTTCTAATATATAATATGTTTTGGGACTCTCATCCCAAAAAAATTTAACAGCTTCCAAACCCAAAGCATGAGAAATGTTCGTATAAAGACTCACCACATCAGTTGTAATAAAATGCATTCCTTCAACCCAACATATATCTTTAATTTTGTGAAGGAAGTCATAGGAGTCTTTAATATACGATGGAAGTAAAAGAACCTCTTTTAACAGAATTTCATGTAATAAAGTACATAAATTATAAGTAAAAAATCCATATGCTGACACAATAGGACGACCAGGTGGTCGCTCAAAACTCTTATGAACCTTGGGTAAGCAAAAAAATTTTGCTATTTTTAATTACTATTTTACGGTCAACATCAAGTTTAGTAAAATAATGTAATCTAATGCCTTTATGTAATAAAGCATTAAATTCTAATTCTGCTTCCTTAAGATGGGAAATATCTATCCTAAGATATACAGCATCATTGTCAAGATGTTTCATACACATATCAAGGTAATCACCTGAGTTTAAGGCAACCAATTTACCCCCCTTATCTAAGGGCTTAAAAACAATATTATTATTCTTACTTAATAACTGTAATTTATTCCATTCTACTTTCTTTAAATTGTAACATAGTTTTTTACTCAAAATCTTCAAGTTCTTTGTCTAACATAATATTCAGCATAATATCAAACTTTTGTATGTTAGCATTCCTACAAGGGGGTAAAAAAGAACTAGTAGTTCTAAGAGTACTAGTATCTAACACACTATAAGCATTAGTTTCACTTTCATCATCCGAAAAGCAAGAATAAAAGCTTTCATCACTTTCAGTGTTACTAATAGAAAGCTGTTCATTAACAGAATTAACACTTTTATTAGAACACCCACTTTGTCTAAAAAAATATTCCTTCAAGTTCATTTTACGACATAACTGAAATAATTCTATTTTTAACTCATGTCTCTTAGGAAGACAGGAAAGTACAAACTTGAGACCTTTCTCCAGAATGGATAATTCTATACTATCAAAATTATAACTAGACAAATTAACAACATAATTTGTAGTTAAAGTCTCATTAGTCAAGTTATGTCCATCTACCTTTTTTGTAACGTCCATCGCCCGAGTCTCTATGGCATTCTGAATTTGACCATCCCCTTTTCCTAGAATTGGCATATTGACCATTAGGTTCCGAGTAGGTTCTCCGAAACGCTTCCGAATTGGCAGCTCCTGGTAAATCTGGGAAGTTCTCCCTATATCTATCATCATCTTCCACTGACGATGCTCCGCTCTCACCAGACAGGAAGCTTTTATTTTTATATTGTTCGGAAACCGGATTTCCCTTCTGAAAGGTCACGTTCTTTTTCTTCATTCTTTGATTAGTAGAGAACACAAACGCCCTCTTGTGGTCATAATCACGAATGTCCCTAGTTAGTTTATATTTTTTCCGATCTATGAGATCTTTTTCATAGTTAGTCAGTTTAGTATTAATGTTAATAAGGAAATTTTCCAATGTTGAACTAGATGTGATGTTAACTAACTGTTCACATACTTGTTTGGTTTCAGTAATAAGTTTGTCTTTTTTAATATTGTCTCTCTCAATGAGTATAGAGACCCATTCAACACTACAACGGTGTGCAGCCGCTATCCACCGTTCTTGGAATTTGAGTTCCATCTCATCTGTGAGGTCAAACGCCGTAGATGGATTTTTTAATAGACCTCAAACCTCGTGGCGTAATATCTAATTCACAATATCTTTGTAAACTACCAATATTATAAAATACTGAAGTTTCTCTGAAAATTAGTTTCTCAAGTCTAGAGCATAAATCTTGTGCATCAGGGTTATCTGGAATATCCGATTTTTTACCCACCATGGCAAAAGGGTTGATAGTAGTTCTTTTACGGGAATCTTCCCATTTCCTCATAATTCCCATTCCTGCACCTCCCGAAACATCGGGGGCAGTATTTTTCACGCCAAAAGAGGGAGTATCAGCATCATTAATGTGTGGAACATTATTGCGATTACTAGCTTCACCATTGCGATTAAATAATTCCATACCTGTTTCTCTAAAAATGCGAGGAAAGGAGCACATGGACTCACTAGTCATACTGAAGGAACCACAAATGAAACGACACAAATATCATCAAACAACCAGAACAAATTTCAGTGAGTCCCAGCTCTACTTTCCTTAAAAGTTTATTAAACACAGTCCAACTTCTCTTTCTCTAGCGCCTCGGCCACAGCCTTTACAGAGTAAAAGATTTTTATTTAGAATTAAGATCTTTTTATTAAGATTTAGAAAATTTTACTACTAGAGCTAAATATTCATGTTCTAGCAGAGGAATAATATATACTATTTTTTGTCCTTGTAATAAATATTATATTGGTGAAACTAAGAGGGCGTTAGCAGATAGAATAAAAGAACATGTTAGAGATGTAAGAATAGAAAATTTAATAGTCCTGTTGCAGAACATTTTAATAATGAACATCATGGCAATACAGACTGTATGAAAGTTACTATATTGGAACATGCACCATTGCATTTTAATAATACGGAATATCAAAAAAATGTATCAAGACAAAAAGAATCGATTTTGATTATGAAATATGGCACTCTGTTTCCATATGGATTAAATAAAGAATGTAACTGGCAGAGCCTTATTTAATGTTGTAGCTTTAAATATTTTAGTTTATGTGTTTAAATTGATTGATTGTTTGATTGAATCAATTAACTTTTTTATATATATTGTGATTCTTTTAGAAGTAAAAAAATCTTTTACTCTGTAAAGGCTGTGGCCGAGGTGCTAGAGAAAGAGAAGTTGGAATGTGTTTAATAAACTTTTAAGGAAAGTAGAGCTGGGACTCACTGAAATTTGTTCTGGTTGTTTGACGATAATTAAAGAAAGCCTTGTGATTATCCTTAGTGTCCTGTGCAATTTTTCTCTTGAAGCTGGCCTTAGACAATTTTATGTGTGCCCGTAGTTGTTTGCTAATACTGATCAGTGATGCCTTCCCTTTTTGGGATTTTGCTCTATCATTTAGTAGCTTCCTCCTTCTATTGTATAGTTTGTTTATGGCTGGGGTCCACCAGACAGGACGTCTGCCTTTGGTGGATTGGGTCTTGGTTTTATTTGGGATCACATGATCCATGCATTCCTGAAGGTGTTCATAGAATGCGTTTATAAAGGATTCTGCAGTCTGGGCCATATTTTCCACAGGCCCAGGGGCATTGAAGGATTCCACCTCAGTTTTGAGGAGTGTGAAATTTGCTATAGAGAAGTTTTTCACTGTGGTTTTCTGGGCAGGGGGTGGGGTCGGAATGTGAATATCCAGTGAGATTAGTTTATGGTCTGATCTTACCAGTGAGGGATACACTTCTGGTCTGGAGCATAGAGTCACCATGTTGGTGATGATCAGGTCCAGTATGTTTTCCCCTCTTGTGGGAGTGGTAACAAGTTGTTCCATAGCATTTGAGTTTATAAATTCTAGGAACCTTTGGGCTAGGGTGTTGGAGCTAGAGTAATGCTCCCAGTCTATGTTTGGGTAGTTGAAGTCGCCCAATATAATGGTGTTTGGAGAGACCTTCATATTTTCCAGTGTTCTCAGGAAGGCCGAGTGGGGTTCCTGGGTTTGGGAGGGTGGTCTGTAGCAGGCTATTAACTGGAAGGCAGTTTTACCCACTGTAAGTTGCACATGGATAGTCTCTGATGCTTCGTGCTTTGCCACCAACCTGGAGGTGTGGGTATCTTTGATGAATATCGATACTCCCCCTCCTTTTGTGGTTCAGTCCAAGTTTTGGGGCCGAAAAGCATGGTATGAGGTATAACCTGGTAGTGCTGGGGTGCTCTCGGGAGCCCTGAACCAGGTTTCTGTTACTGCACAGATATCGATGTTCTCCATGCTAAGGAGAGTTTCGAGTGCATGCTTCTTGAGGTTTAGACTTCTGGCGTTGAGTAGCATTACTCTTAGTTTCTTATCCCTTGTGATACCCATGGAGGTGGGTTTGTCTTTTGAGCCTTGCCTAAAAAAGGCACTATGGGGGTGGGAAGAGCCTTTGCCAATATCCGAAAGCCCAGGGGTGACAGGTGCAAGCCGTCCCTAGCGAAGCATCGTGGCTTGTCGAGCATATCATCCCAAGCTGACAGGCATTGGATCCCCTTTGAATGACACCAGTACTTAAGCCAATTGTTGAAATTGATCATCTTGTCTTCATATTGTGGCATCATTCTTGGTGAGGGTAAGATGCTACTCAAGGTCAGGGTCATACTGGCCTGGGCTACATGCTCAGAGAGCTCCTTTATGTCTCTTTCATGTAGTCCAGGGAGGTACGTCTCAGGTCATTCACACCAGCATGGACAATGACTGAGTCATATTTGTACTTGCCTTGGAGTGACCTGAGTGCTTGTGTTATGTGGCGGATCCTAGCGCCCGACAGGCTGCTCACCGTGACCCTCTCCTTGTTCAGCCTGGTGAGCGGGACGTCAGTGTGTCTGACGATAGAGTCACCTATTACAAGTGTATCAGGTGTGTTGTTTAGTCTTAAGGGATGTGACTGTTTGGCACACTGGCTTTGTCAGATATGTGTTGCACGTGTTTTGTTTTGGGGTAGCGGCTGCTTGGGTGTCTGCTTTGGAGGTCTCTGCTGCTCTGCAGATCTTTATTTAGAGCCTCAGTATGTTTTTGTGTGATTATGTGTTTGGTTTGCTGTCGTGGTAGGTCTATGTGAGACTGGAATTGTAGTGAGTGTGGTTTCCTTCTCCTCCTGACTGGTTATGCCAGTACTGAGTTGAGAGAGCTTAGCCTCCAGTTTGGCTATATGGTTGCATCTCTCACATGTGTTGGAATTTGTTGGGAGGAGGAGAGGGTTGTCTGTACATGAGGCAGTTGTAACATTGCCTCAAGATTCCCAGATTCACCAGCTGGACCGGAGAGGAGATCGACAACTGACCTTTGGACATGCTAGAATAATATTGGGAATTCCTTAATAATTGAAAACCAGGGCCAGTGGGGAGTGAGGGGGTAGTGCTTTTAATTTTTAGTGCTGACTTATATAATTGCTTTAGTGAGCAAGTGCCAGGTAACTTAAGTGCAATGTGTTACAGGTAACTTGAATGCAAAAACGACAAACAGTAACTTTCTTTCAAGTGAAACAAGGAAATAAGTACAGTAAGCAATGCAGATATCATTAGTGATCCACAGAAGTGCTGAGAAGTCACAGACACGTGGAATTCGCATTCCCGGGAAATAACAAGCAAACAAACAACAACCATATAAACAAAGCTAGATTCAGCAGGCCTGGATCTAGTCTATGCTACAGCAAACAAGGTGTACCAATTTCAGTAAGATACAGTTCAAATATTCAGGCACTATAAACCTTTAACCAGAAATTCCCAGCTCAGAAGGGCAGAGTCCAGCCTCTTCTCCCACAAGAGTGCAGACCACAAACCTTCTTTATGTAAAATAACTGGCCTGAAGCCCAAGTGCTTAAACCAGAACTAATACACTTTAAGAATAACAGACACTGGGCTCTCAATCAGCAGTTCCCAACTTAGAAGGATGAAAGCTACCTGTCCTGCCACCACAGTGCATGCCACAAACCTTCCTAATGTAAAATAACTGGTCTGAAGCCCAAGTGCTTAATCCAAAAGACTTAGAATGATAGCTACACTTTAATCAAGTTACTACCAAGCAGTAATAAATACAATTGAATACTTTAGAGAATGCCTGGATTAGTGCTCAAGTTACACAAACAAAGCTAGATCCAGCAGGCCCGAATCCAGTCTATGCCACAGCAAACAAGGCGCACCAACTTCAGTAAGAAGCAGTTCAGATATGCATGCACTATAAGTCTTCAACCAGAAATTCCCAGCTCAGAAGGGCAGAGTCCAGCCTCTCCTCCCACAACAGTGCAGACCACGAACCCTCTTAATGTAAAATAACTGGCCTGAAAGCCCAAGTGCTTAAACCAGAATTAATACACTTTTAGAATAACAGACACTGAGCCCTCAATCAGCAGTTCCAAACCTAGAAGGATGCAAGCTACCTGTTCTGCCACTACAGTGCAGACCACAAACCCTCTCAGTGCAAAACAACTGGTCCGAAGCCCAAGTGTTTAAACCAAAAGGCTTAGAATGAGTTACACCAAGCAGTAATAAATACAATTGAGTACTTTTAAGATGATGCAAAAGTAAAAAAAACTAGGTAGAAACACAAGTACAGTAAAAGCAGATGAATTTTTTTTTCTGAACAAGTGCTGAGATCAAAGAAACAGATTTGAGTGCTGAAACTAGAAAACTGGCTAGTTATAAGGAAAAAAAACTAAGCTAGAAGGCTTCCCTCCAACACAGAAGGGCTTGGGGGCTCAGAAGCCTACAAATAGTCTATACCACTTAACAGGAAAAGCAGGAAACAAGCTTACATTTTTTTTTCCGTTTCCCAGATGCTCTCTTTGTACACAGTAGGAGTGCCTGAAATCAGAATATGATCTCACTGCACTCAGTTGAGTGAGCAAATGAGAAGGGCCCAGAAGGAGCATCCAAACACAAATTTACAAGAGGGGCGGGCAGTTGCAAGGCCACTAAGATTAACACCAAAACCAAACCAAACCAAACCAAAAACAGGGAGGGTGGGTGGGTGGGACTAACTGAAGAGCAGAGTGAAAACTTCCAGTTCAGTTAATATTCCTTCCACACAGTTAAAATCAATTTAAATACTGTATTTTTTTTGAAAAAAAGAGCAGATAAAGGTACTTAAATTCTCTTATACGTCCAGTTGAATATAGCAAGTTCTTAGCCGGCCAAAGCTGAGGTTTTTAAGCAGAAAATATTTCACACTGTACCACTTAAATAGGCAAGAACAGGAAATCAAAGAATGTGACTACCCCCACACCTGTAATTATTAGCAAATAACAAAATTCAGCAAACACTAACTTCTAGTTCAGCTAATATTCCTTCCACACAGTTAAAATCAATTTAAATACTGTATTTTTTTGAAAAAAAAGAGCAGATAAAGGTACTTAAATTCTCTTATACGTCCAGTTGAATATAGCAAGTTCTTAGCCGGCCAAAGCTGAGGTTTTTAAGCAGAAAATATTTCACACTGTACCACTTAAATAGGCAAGGACAAGAAATCAAAGAATGTGACTACCCCCACACCTGTAATTACTAGCAAATAACAAAATTCAGCAAACACTGACTAACTTCCAGTTCAGCTAATATTCCTTCCACACAGTTAAAATCAATTTAAATACTGCATATTTTTGAAAAAAAAAAGAGCAGATAAAGACACTTAAATTCTCTTATACGTCCAGTTGAATATAGCAAGTTCTTAGCCGGCCAAAGCTGAGAGTCATTTGCACAGCACACAGTTGAACTGAGGCAGCACAGTAAGCTGAGATTTCCTGCTCTACCAACTTTGCCCAGACTATAAGGTAGATTCACTGACACCAGTTAGTACTATAAGACTCTTCAAAGGATGTCCAATTATACTGTGTAATATTAATACTAATATAAATGGCAGTAGTTCACCAAGATGGCTAGGCCTTCTGGTGTGGCCACATAGTGTCACCAAATAAATATAAGCACTCTCCAAGGTTAGATACTTTCTACAAGGACCAACCACAATAAAAGTTTTAAATATATTTAATAATATATATTCATATATATTTATATATATTCATATATATTTATATATGTGTGTATATATATATATACACACATACACACATACACACACACACACACACACACATATATTCACTGTAGACCACAGAGTTCAGATCACAGGAAATACTGAAAGACTACTGATGGACAAACTCGGACAAATAAAGAAAAACAATATCTAAACTAAGCTTCACTATATTTCTGACTGAATCTAAGGGCATTACAGTTCCCTAGTTAAGTTATTTACTACCGCGAGGCAAGATGCTGTGGGAGAGGATCTTTCTAG
Organism: Protopterus annectens; assembly: GCF_019279795.1. Classification (NCBI taxonomy): domain Eukaryota; kingdom Metazoa; phylum Chordata; order Ceratodontiformes; family Protopteridae; genus Protopterus; species Protopterus annectens. Next base: position 1,294,711,994 of record NC_056735.1, read on the forward strand.
TCAGGCTTCCCCAACAGAATACACAGTACTCTGAGATTTCTCTTTGTCACATCTAAATATGATTTCCAAGAGAGCTGGCAGAATGACCTCATCTGGCCACCTGACTCTAGGTTCTCACAGCATTCCCCTTTGAAGCTGAGACAGGAAGTTAGCACAGACGGCCACAATACACATCCAAAATGTTTATGGCAGTGCCTGGGACTTCCCCTCTTTTCAATGAGCTAATGGACAAAGGCATTTCCCCAGACCCAACATCTCCAGTCCTTCTCAGCACTGTGGAGGTAATTTTAATGGTTTAACAGTTCATTTACATTTCCCTTAGTTTTTTAAAGTTAACCTCTGCTGTGCCGGTATCTTCTATTAAAACATATACATTTAATTCAGCTGCCATAATACATGTACATTTCTCTTCATTTCAGCAGGGTGCACTGTTGAAATGCATTTTCAACACAAGCATCTGTACAAAATCAGTTTGATATACAAATAATATACAGTTTTAATACATTTGTAACACGAGCAACTTGTATAAATCAGTTTGATATTCAGTGGACATACTCTTCCATGTTGCAGTATTCTACTTGTGGGTTTCTTCCTCTCCAGTTAATCCGGCCAGGTTTCCAAAGATTTCAGTCCCACTTGGTGCATTGGATGTGGGCCATAAAAGTGACATCTGCATGCACCAGCCCTCAGAACATAGTAAAAGTCCCAGTCAGAGCCAGTCCTGTAAGGGCATAGCCTGTCCAGTATCACTCAGGACAGCAAGTGCTGTCATACAAGAGGGGAAGGTGGGTGGGACGGAATACTGCAACATGGAAGAAAAGGACATCTATGGTTACGGTAAGATTTTACACAACTTTCCTTTGTCCTTCTATGCCAATGTTGCAGTATTCTACTTATAGGTGAGTGCCAAACCTCACTGAGGATTGGGAGGTGGCCTAGATGAAGTTTCCATGAATCTGTAAAGGACAGCCCTGGCAAACCCCACTCTGGCTCTGGAGCTATGGTCCAGTTTGTAGTGCTTGGTGAAAGAGTGTATGGAGTAACAAGTGACTGCTTCAAGTATTGAGTTTGTGTCTAATCCTTTAAAGAAGGCTCCAGAAGAGGCCATTGCTCTGGTGGAGTGGGCCTTAACATTGCCCTGCAAGGTCTTCCCATGGTGTAGGTAGCAGAAGGAAATGGCCAGAGAGATTCAGGCCGAAATGGTCTGCTTGCTCACAGCTTTCCTCAAGGCCATGGGGTGGAAGGAGACAAACAGCTTGCCTGATTTCCTAAAGGGTTTGGTTTTACGTAGATAAAACCTAAGTTGTCTCTGGACATCTAAGGAAATGTAGCACTCTCTCACTATCCCCCTGTGCGTTTGGGAAGAAGGTGGCCAGGTGGATGGGCTGGTTCAAAGACAGGTCATTCACTACTTTGGGAATCAATGACTGGCTTGTCCTGAGGATCACCCTGTCCAGGTGGAAGATTAGGAAAGATGGTGTAGCCGTAAGAGCTTGCAATTCTGAAACCCTTCTAGCGGAAGTCAGCTCTACTAGCAATACAGTTTTCCATGTACAGAATTTTAAGGAGGCCTTGTCTGCTGGCTCAAAAGGGACTAACCCAGGGAAGAGGAAGACAGTTTCCTGGGTGGTCTCAAGTGTAATACATCTTTGAGGAAATGCTTGGAGGGGAGTCTGGATGCAAGGGGTGGATCCAGGGGAAGGCAGGCAAAGATAGCAGACAAGTGTGCCTTCAGAGATGAGTAAGACATCCTTGTCTGCATGAGTTCACAAAGGTATGACAGGATGAGTGCATATTGCTTCTCCAGCAGGTCCAAATGTCTTTTGTGACATCAGACAGGATTACCCTCTGTTGGGTTTCCTGGCCTCCTGCAGAACAGTGAGCACGTCCTCGTTATATAGGTGTCTGAAGGGGATCAGAATCCTAGTTAGGTATTGTAAAATCTGAGGGATATTTGGTACATACGTGTCAATGCCTTGTTCCTGGTTCCAAGCACAGAATCTCTTCCATTTTTCTGCATAAGATTTTCTGGTACTGGGCCTCCTGGCCTCCAAGATAACATCCATAACAGCTTTTGAAAGAGGAGTGTTCTGAATGGCTACATTATCCCCCATGCTGCCAGATTTAAGCTACTGAGTTGGCTGTGCAGGATCTGATTGTTTTGTTGGGTCAGCAAGTGAGAAGTTTGAGGCAATATCCATGCTGGGCCTTGAGACAAGCTCTTTAGGATTGGGTACCAGTGCTGGCGTGGCCAGTCTGGTGCAATCAGTATTATTTTTGGCTTCTCTTGTCTGACCGTTAGGAGTACCCTGGGAAGGAGAGGCAGTGGGGGAAAAGTATATACCGTTAGATTTTTCCAGCTGAAGGATAGGGCGTCCACTTTCCATGCTTGCTTGTGATAAATCCTTGTGTAAAATCTCTGCAACTGGCAGTTGTGAGGGGAGGCAAATAGATCTATGTCTGGCATCCCCATTTCCTTATTATCATGTGGATCCAGTTTCCATTTGTGGGGATCCATGAGGTTTCTGCTTAGTTCGTCTGCCAGAGTATTTGTTTTTCCTGGCAGGAATTGTGTTTGCAGGTGAACTTGAAAAGCCAATGCTGTGTCCCATAAGGTCATTGCTTGTCTGCAGAGGGGGTAGGAATCTGTACCTCCCTGCTTGTTTATGTACCACATGACCGTAGTGCTGTCTGTCTTTATCAGTAACTGTCCTGGATGAAGTAGGTCCTTGAAAGCTGTCAGGGCATTTTGAACAGCTAGCATCTCTTTTTGATTGATGTGAAGATGCATCTGGTTTGCAGGCCATGTGCCCTGAATACATTTTCCTGCCATATGGGCCCCCCAGGCATAATCTGATGCATCCGTTGTCAGTGTCTGTCTGGCTGTGGGTAAAACTGAATGGCAGACCCTTGTTGTGGTGACAGGCTTCTGCCCACCATCGAAACTCCTGTTGCAGGCAGAGAATGAGTGCAATTACTGTCTCCAGGCTGTGGCAATGCTGAGTCCAAACACTTTTTAGATACCATTGTAGTTTCCTCATATGCAGTCTGGCGTAAGGAATTAGTAGAATGCAGGATGCCATGAAACCCAAGGCCTGCAGGATTTTCCTTGCAGATAAGAAGGTTTTTGTTGCCAATTTATTGAAGTAAGTAGTCAGTTGCTTTTGTTTGTCTGGCATGAGATAAGCCATCTGGGCAGTTGTATTTAAGCTTGCACCCAGGAATATTATCTCTTGAGAGGGCACTAGTTTTTATTTATTTTCGTTTACTGTGTACCCTAGGCCAATTAGTAATCTTTTTACAAACACCAGAAGCTTTAGAAGAATGTCTTTCTTCTCTGCTTGAATAGCCAGTCGTCCAAGTAGGAATATATTTGAATTCCTTTTTGTCTGCAAAATGCAATTACTGGTGCCAGGCATTTTGTGAAGACCCTGGGCACAGTAGATAAGCCAAAGGGCAGTGCAAAGAATTGGTAATGCATTGAGCCAGCTATGAATCTGAGGTATCTTCTGCAAGATTGCCTGATTGGGACATGCAGGTATGCCTCTTTCAGGTCCAAAGTTACGAGCCAAGCCTTCTTGCCCAGCATGGGCAGCAGCTGCTGTGAGTCAACATCTTGAATTTTAGAACTTCTAGAAACGTATTTAGTATAGACAGGTCCAGTACTGGTGTCCAGGTTTTGTCTTTTCTGGGTACTAGAAAAAGTCTGGAGTAAAATCCTTTCCTCTGCTCTTGTTGTGGTACTTGCTGAATGGCCCTCATGTCCATGAGGGCTGTAGTTTGTTTTTTGTGCCTCTGCCCATTGATTGCGTGGCACGTCTGGCATACCTTTTGACCTCGGTAGAGTGTGAAAATGGAACCTGTAGCCTTGGGACACTATGTTCAGGACCCATTTGTCTTGGGTAACCATTTGCCAATTTGATGAAAAATGTGCTAGTTTTCCCCGAAGGGGGCTGCCAAAAGAAAAGTGCTTGGATTTGGTAGAGGAAAGTCACGGTGACTGTTTCTTGTAAGATTGTGATTTGTCTTCTCCGCTTTTGGAGGTAGGAACACCCCATTGTTTAGGCCTGTATGAGCCTTGGGGCTGAGATCTGCCTCTGGGACGCCTGTACCTGCCTCTTTGTGGTCTGTCTGACACTGGAAAGAACCAATTTCTAGAGGTCCAGTTCCTGCTAAACCTGGGTGGCTGTACCTGTAAGAAATCCTTGACTGTCTGCATGGATTTTGCTTTATCCTCCATTTTTTTCAACACCTCTTCTGCTTTAGTACCAAACAAAATATCATGCTGTAATGGTGCATCTAATAATTTTGCTTTAACATGATCAGGCAGATTCGGTTCCTTTAACCAAGCATGCCTTGTAATAACAGAACCTGTAACAACGGCCCTGCAAGAGGCCTCCAGTGAATCATAACCACATTGCAAAGTATGCTTTCCCACTTGTTCAGCTGCATGCAATAAATCCTGCAATTCCTTGTTCTCTGAACATTCAGTATTTGTCAACAATTTTTGTTTAAGCAGTGACATTAAAGACTGCTGATATTTAAGCATATGAAACTGACAATTTAAAGCCCTTACAGCCAGGGTAGTAGAAGTGTAGACTTTTTTCCCCCATCTGTCTAGAGCCCTAAAATCCCTATCAGAGGGGACAAGTTTTTTTGCAGTGGAAGCTTTAACCCCTTTGGGACCCTGAGATATAGTTTCTGGGTCAGCAGCAAGGTTTTTATATAGGAATTTATGAGAATCCGGGACCCTGTAGTATCTGTCTGGCTTAGCAGGTGCAGGGGGTAAAGAGTCAGGGGACAGGCCGGACTCTAAAAATACATAATCTACAATGTCCAGAACAGGTGGAATAGCAAGGGGTCTGTGCTGACAAAGTAGCAGAAAGTCTCTGAGCCTTTTTTTAGATTCAGAATAATCTTGGCTCTCCCAGTGGAAATGCTCCCTCATGGTATGCAGGGTTTCCCCAAAAGAATAATCCTCAGGAGAAGAGGCTGAAGGAATGGATTCTTCAGCATCAGAATCCTCATAGGGAAGCATGTAGTAATCCTGTTCAGAAGAGGAATCAGAGGAAATAGAAACCTAATCAGAAGAATCATACCGTCTCTTGCCTAGGCCTCTTATCAGGAGGGGGATGGGAGCCCCTGATCAAAGTAATAAGGTCTTCGGCCATTTTGAGCATCTGTTTTTTAGGCATGGAAGTCTGAATAGGAGAATGCTGTACTTGTTTCTTTGTCTTTAGAGCTGCTTTAGTCTTTGAAGCTGAAGATGGCTTAATATATAGTTGTGTAGGTCTGAAGACACCCTCAGAAGCAGATGCCTGCTCAGCGGCTCCGGACCCATCTGAGGGAATGAGTTCCGAGTGTCCAATACCTTGAGTATCCAGAGGCCCAGTCGGCTCCACATGGGAGTCGGAAGCGGCCTGTGGCTCTGAAGTAGCGGGCGCCAGGGGCTGCGAAAGCGCCTCACTGAGAAACGGCGACTGGCCTAGCAGAGGCTTCTTCATTGGTTTTCGACCTCGGATGCCTATCCTTTTCCTTGCGTTTTTTGTAAACTCCAGTTGTTGGCTGGTCCGACAGCATTATATAATTAAATCTTCGGCCAAAGTAATGAAATGCAAAATTGAACAGATGCTTGATAGTGCATTGGTTAAATCTAGCACAAAACCGACAGCTAGCAACGTTGTGATCAGGGCCTAGGCAAGGAATACAGTAACAGTGAAAATCCTTATGAGGTATTTGCTTCCCACAAGACAAAAAAATGCACTGTGTGAGGACGAAATGCACTGGACAACCGAGAACTTAATACCAGCTTTAATAAACGTTAAACATTTGACAAACACCACGTTTCTCGTCACATAAAATCAGACTTCATCAGACAAGTACTACAGTGATTAACACCCATATATATATGCTGACCATTCATTTAAAATAACCAATGAAAATCAATTCAACAGTGCTCATGAATATGAATGAGTGTAAATGAACTTGGAATACATAACATTTAGAGAATCGAAATACGATAATTTGATTCCCGATGATATAAATATAAATACATTGAAATGTAGAACAAAATATATAATAATGAATCAAATGCCTTGTAATAAAAAAACTAATTACTATACTCATTAAAAAGTATGTATAATTCAATGATGTATTATAATGATGTGCTTCAAACAGCAATACTCCCATCTAGTGGTCAAAATCTGAATACACTTGAATATCATCATATGTATTATACTCAAGTGAATGAATAACCATAATAAATATAGTGAGATATATATAAAATGTATAAATATTTAATATAAAATGTATGAACAATAAATAATGATGTGATGTGAATATATATATATATATATATATATATATATATATATATATAAATAACAACCATATATATATATATATATATATATATATATATATATAATGTATGAAGACACACAATGTGTAATTTCATCTAATAAATATTATGAAAAACTTGTTCATTTACATATAAAACCATGAGTAGGAAAACTATAAATTATTAGAACAATAAAATATTATAAATATTATAAAAATGTGATTGTATAATTTTAAAATAAGACAAGATGTGTATGTATATATATATATATATATATATATATATATATATATGTATACAGGTATGAAACATATAACATGCAACAAAAATGTTGATTTAAACAAATGCATATGTATAAAAATATATGACCCTGTTTCGAACCCATATGGAAATTGATGAGAAAATAGTATAATCTAAACAGATGAACTGTAAAAAATTTTTATATATATATATATATATATATATATATATATATATATATATATATATATATATATATAAATGGATAAAGTGACATGAAGGGAAATGGATGTTACAATTTAGCTGCCCTTAATTTTAAAACCGGGGCCAGGGAGATATTGTCATTCAACCCGATTTATGTGAAGAACTGATGAAGTCTGATTTATGTGACGAAAAACGTGGTGTTTCTCAAACGTTTAACGTTTATTAAAGCTGGTATTAAGTTCTCGGTTGTCCGGTGCATTTCGTCCTCACACAGTGCATTTTTTTTTTGGTTGTTTATTGGTTTTTTGCTTGCACTGCGCTTCGTTCATTGGTTTTATTTGCTTCCCCACAAGAAATACAGTTGTTAACTTTTTCTGACATCGGTCTGGAGCAAGAAAGAAGTTTCCCCAATGGGATACTTAGCTTTAATGAAGACTTCGGTTCTGAAATTCGGATTTGAAAATCTCAGGAGTTGGCCGACCGGCACTTGCAAACTGCTTTTGCTTCGGGCACCGCATGGCAAGAAAGACTGAAGAAAATGGCGTCGGCTGCATCTTTTATACCCCTGGCGCACTGACGTCAAGGAAGAGGCGACAGCAACTGACGCCAGACCTAGACTTTGGAATTCTGGCCGACTGAGGGTAGCCTGCCAGCAGGATAACCCAAGAGTAATGCCTGCAACAGTGAAACACGATGAACATCAGATGGGGGGCCACTCACCCAGCCCCCACTCACACATACCGAGGAGCTACTGGCCAACCTGGGGACACCTGCAGAACCTCCATCCACAAGCTTTAGCTGGTATTGTGGCGGTGGGTGTCTCGCAACCACTGAGCCTGGAGTTGTCTGGTAAGTCAGTACTGCACATATAACACAACTATGTTTCACATAGTTACATGCGTTACTGTACAATATGTAATGTAACATCATAGACAAGGCATGTATGCACACATGCCACATACTATAGTCTGCTACTCTACGTATGCACAGATGTGCATACTCCATAGTACAGTGTATTGTACTGGCTTACGTGCTAACATGGACATTGCACCCTGTAGCTATCACACAGTTGTGGATAATGATCTTACTGCTGTGACAATCCTGTTTAGGTACCTCTGGCGTTTTGCAGCGACAGCAGCCTGGTCAGGTGAGACTGTTATTATTTGCCAGGCTTGATAATGCACAGATCATATTAATTGCATGCTATCTGCCATAACAAACGTACACAATGTATGGTGGTCCTGTTAACAGACACTGGTCAGACCTGCAATGCATCACAGTGGTTACCCATGTGAAACAATTGAAGACTATATGAAAAACCTACACTAAACCTTCCAAACTGTCATTGCCAGATGTGTGGACAACTGTGAATACAATGGTGGAGGTGTGTTTCACTGTAGGGACAGGTACTACATATCAGCATTACACATGTTGGGAATACAAACAGTACTGTACAGAGAGCATGTGTGTGCACACACTCTAAATGTGTTGGAGCTGGAGTATGACCGTCCCACAGGATACACCCTTGTGGATTATACCCTTGCTATGAATGTCACACTATGTCATGTGCTATCTGGCATGTCCATGACATGTAGTGGGCTGAGTGCAACACTGCTCAACTATCCTGCAAATCATGATGTTACACATCCCATACATACCACCCTTTGTCTGCATAACCCTGTCCTCAGTGGAGCATATGACATCTATGGGTGTATGTCATATGGGATAACACTGACATGTGAAATAAGATGGCCATCACAACCACTGGACAGAACATGTGTACACATGGCCATGATGGCCAGAGACATGAAGCAACACACAGTAGAAGTGATGTACATGTGTGTACACCTTGTTGTACATTGGCTCGACACAATACAACTATGGCCTTTGTGTAATGGTGATATTGCAGATGTGAAACACTAAACAACACACAGTAGTAGTGATGTACATGTGTGTACACCTTGTTGTACATTGGCTCGACACAATACAACTATGGCCTTTGTGTAATGGTGATATTGCAGATGTGAAACACTAAACATCATACAGGCCTGTGCACAGCTTGTGTAGGCATAACATGAAACCACCTCATAACATGTCTTGAACATCTTGAGTGTGTTACGACATGAAAGCATTCACCTATACAGTATCCAAATACATACATGTGTTGCACAACATACACATACAACCACATCATGCCACAGATAGAGTACATTCATCTTGCTGGTGTCAGACATCACTGTCATGCCTGCTCCTCATGTGTGTGAGGTACACAGATGGCATGTGGGACAGAGTACTGTTAAGTTAGCCATGTGTGGATATAGTTGCCAGGCATCAGTAATATGGTTGCAGATGTGCAGGGGTGTTATCCGTATACCCTTCTGTGACCTGTGTCACACATTCCACATTAGGGTTTAATGTGAATACACCTCAGTGAAGTGGGTCACATTCCACATTAGATATGTATTGTATGTGAACATAGTCATGGCTATGAACTGTGTCAGTAACTCACACTGTATAGCAATTGTGAAGCCACATGATACCCTGCAATGGGTATGCACATCAGCTCAATGTGCAGTATGTCACTGCATAGTTGTAGGGCGGACAGACAACACTGCGTAAGCTGAAGGCCCATGTTAGTATAACACGTCCCTGCATAAGGACACCATTACCGTATTGTAGAATGGAAAGGACACCATTGTGTTATACATGTATGCATGTCATTAAACACTTCAGCAGAAGACATGTCATACTACATGTGATTGGCAAGGTCATACGCCACACATCAGGCCGGTGTACTGTAAACCTGTGCTGGTCTGTGGCACCATTGCAAAATAGGGACAGACATGTCAAACGTGTGTACAGCCACATGCAAAATGTCTGTATACTCAACTCTGGGGTAGGCAGAATAATGTTGAACAGACATGCACTGCTTTGGGGGAGATATGCAAGCTAGGGCTCAGGAAAACATAGTATTCAGTTGACATACACTTCTGCTCATGTCCTCACACATAGGGGTGGTGGCCAACACAAAGCATCAGTGGCAGATGTACAAAGGTCAGCGATAGTCTGTTAACATGTGGTGTATGTTGCACACACTATGGCACTGTGGTGCAACGGTGCTAAGTGCTTGCATTGTGTTGCAGGTATGAGGCATAGGCTACTAACACAAATGGTTCAATACAGGTATGCATGCTAACCACCACTATAATTGTGTAAGGTGCATACCGTCTGCTATAACACATGCATGCTGTTGTGTGCAACTCAGGGATGTATAACTACCACTATAATTGTCTAAGCTGAATGTCATCTGCCATATCACCTGCATGTATGTGTGTGTGTGTCTGGTATAACCTGTAATGTACAGTTCGTGTCTTCCCCTCACAGGTGTTGATGTAGGTGCGTTGCCCTCCTGCGGTCTACCTGATCTGTCCCCACAGACTCTAGCAGTGATGATGATAGTCTGAGTGAGGCACAGGCAGGGTTGTCTGGGGCTGAATCTGTGCCATTGGTTGCCATTCCACCTGTATCCCCCTCATCCTCACACACAGTTCCCCTGCCTACACATACCCCATCACCACTGGCCAGAGAGGAAGGACAGTTGGCAGGTGGTAACAGGGAAGTGTGGAGACTATAGAAGGTGTGCCTGCACACCATGACCCCAGTCAACCGACTGGTGATGTCCCACACAGGCATGTGCCCAGAGCTGCTCGTAGGACTGCCACTGGCCAACATGCCCCTGCAAGACAAAGCACATCAATTGGAGTCACCAGACGCATGTTTCAGGCTGTAATAGAGGCACAGGCACGTGCTGAATGGCACAACAGAGAAGGTCTGAGGCTTCAGAGGGCTGCTGTCCGTTCATTAACTGACAACATCCAGGCAACATGGTGGGAGTCCTTGACCGTGGCATGTCAATCCTTGAGAGTGGAATGTCTGTGCTGGAACATCTGGTGGGAGTGATGCGTCGGGCAAGTAGACGTAGGTCAGCTACATCACATGTTGAAGGTCTACGTGAACATGCTACTGCACATGCCCACTCCCATAGTGGTGGTAGCAGCAGCAGTGCAGCTGGTGCTGTGCAGTCTACACAAGGATGCAGCAGGCCACGTGCACATGGCCCTGGACGGTCCCAACAGGGACACGATTCCAATGGACATGTGTCATCAGACAGTACCCAATCTGGCATAGGTCACATGGCCGGACACCGTGAACTGTGAAACCTGCCTTGTACAGTCTGCAGCTATCAATAATACCCCTGTGTAGGCCAGCCACAAGCCACACACCAAAAACAAATATAGGGCACCTCAACACACACACACAACATCCACACACGCTCAATGACATCACAGGCCCTAACACACACACATGATGTCATCCAATGGCACAGCCTAGGCCTCTGGCAAACATTATCACCCTGTGCATATGATGATGCCCGTGCCGCATCCCTGTCATCCACATCATCGGTGCAGGGACATGCTCATATGGTCTGATGCACAGGGTGAACATACTAGGTAGACAATTGTAGATTAATATTGTTGAATAGTGTTGATAGGCAGCAGACATGCCATGAATTACAGTTTTAGAATGCATTTTGTACGTTTGACAATATGTATCATGTGTAACAACACTAACAGCATATTGATCTTGATGTTCTGCCTTCCTCTTTCAGGTGTAGTTGCATGTGCCGGGGGATGTCGGTGCTTGCGGTTAATGTCCCATATGTACATGTTGACTACTCACAGGTCTGTATGACAATACCTGCATGCACTTTGTAGCTTCCACACCACAGTTATAATCTCCCATGTTTCAATTATGTTTACTGTTCTACTGATCCAAGAGCATGATAGCTGTGTAGTAAGCTACTGTGTTCAGAGCCGTCACATCCATAGTGGGTGACATCACAGGTACAGTTACCTGGAGCAGGGAGGAGGTAAGAGTGGTATGGCGGATGACAAGCGTAAAGGCCAGTGGAAATAGTGGCTTCTCATTGGGAAGCAGTAATACCCACTGCCATGACAGCATGCAAACAGACACACCCACACACTCAGGGATTCACAGACACAGTAACATACACTCTGCACACACAGTTGCCAGTGTTCGGATGAGAACCCCTGCCTATGTGCATATCATCATTGTAGTACTACGCAATTACAAGATGCGTCACAGAGATTGCACATGTACAGGTAGTCGGAATGGCCTAAGATCGAGGACATCGACAGGGATACTACAGTGCAGTGAATGTATGTGGGGAGGGGGGGGGTTCATCTGTAGGCTATGTAACAAAAGGTCACACCCCAGGGTGTACATGTTAACAGGCGGTTAGAATGCCTGTCTAAGATTGATGATATCAACAGGGATACTAGATTGCACTGAGTGGATGGGGGGAGGGAGCATTAACATTTCACTATGGTAAAATACAGCCTCACTCCAGGGACCGGACAGCCATACAAAGACAAACAGACAGACAGACAGACACACACACACACAAACACACTGTGGCATTTACAAAGATAGACACATATGTCACACACATACAGACACTTGACGTGTGAAGTTCAACCACCTGCCTATGCCTTTCTTTCTACACTTCACTCTGTATTGATTAACAGTGTTCAGGAGAGTGAAAACATGTGGGATGTATTCCCAACCATATGTGACATATATGGACACACACACACCCACACGTGCCAGTACTGTGAATCATACACCTGCCTATCTCATTATAGGTATTACAGAAGCACAGCACTATTGCATTCGCTACAAAGCTTACGACTCTTTCCTTTGCCAACTGTGCTGATATATGCACAGGGAAGGTATTACTGTTACAGGTGTCAAGACGTTTGCCTTCAGTGTCACCCTTACTACATTCTACATTGTCTGTTTTCCACTTCAGTTAGCAAAACCAGACCTTAGCAGTTACAAAGGTTATTGTAGGAATAGTTGTAACACACCAGTGAGTTGTCCTCAGTAATCACTCATCTGCAAAGTAGCCCCACCACTTAGTAGTCATGTCCAAACATCTGTCCATACCTCATGTACAGCTTACTGTACTTAGATAATATCACCATAATTTA
>NC_056735.1:1294725351-1294730351 GCF_019279795.1 Protopterus annectens
GTGTTTTTGACATCACCCAAAACCTTTTTTTAAAGGCACCCATAAACCTTTATTGATTATCCAAAGGGCCCTGTTTTTTCATCCCCCTTAACCCTGTATATGATAGAGTTTCCCCAGGTATCCAGTTCAGGTTCCTTTTCTATAACATACCTCTTTCCCTTAACCCCAGATGATCCCTTGTTTGTGCTTTTTAAAAAAAACCCTACTTTAAACACACAGGTTTACATCATGTATGACTGTGGGATCCGTTGTTGTCCTCCATCGGTTTTTACTGCCAATTTTTTCCCGTACATTGAATTGAGTATGTAATTGATCTGAGACACAGGGGTCTGATCCCCCCCAACTGTGTTATTTGTGTGTACATGCCATTTTGGGGTACAAATTTTTTTGGGGGGTTTTTGTGTGTGTGTGTGGTTTTGTGTGGTGTTCCCCGGGATATCACTCAGAAAATCATAACATCATTCAGCATTCACCCCCCGTTAAATAAACCCATTCACCCATTACAAGTTAAAGCAACTGTTTAACCACTGCACAAAATACATGGTTTCTTCAACACCCAAAAGACACACTGTAAAATAACCCTGGTATGACCCCCCTGCATAACCCCAAATCATTACCCCTTGGTTTGGGCATTAACAATAATTTTGGGACCAAAACCTACCCACTTTTTTTAAACCCGTGTGTGAAGGGTTTTTATTTTTCTGTTGTTTTTAAACTGAATGTTGGTTTGGTTTGGGTTTTAAATTTTTTAAAAACTTTTTTTGTGATTTGTGTCGGTTACCCCCCCCCCCCCCCCCCCCCCCCCCCCTTTTTTTTTTTTTTTTTTTTTTTTTTTAATGGGAAAGGGTTGTGTTTTTGGTTCATAATGTTGTTTTTTCAAAAACCAAAAAATTTTTTTTTTGGGGTTTCAAACCCCCTGGGATTTGTGTAAAAAAGGGGATTTTTTTGGGTTAAAATTTTTTAACCCTTTTTGGGGTGGTTTGTTTTGGTAAACGAATTTTGGGGTGTTTTTTTTGTGTTTTTGTCATAATGGGGGGGGGGGCCCAGCATGCCTGTGTGTCAACAAATGGCAGAGTGTGGTTGTGTGTGTGTGTGTGTGTATTTGTATCTGCATCCTGTCATGACAGTGGGTTTTGCTGCATTCCAAAGAGATACCACCTTTTGCACTGGCCTTTATCCTTGTCAACTGCTAAACCTCTCTCCCCCCCCCTCACTGCAAGTAATCAGTCCTGTGATGTCACCCAGCTCAGAAGTGGAATCAGAGTAAGTGTAACTGTATGTGTTCTATGGCACATACCCCAACTGCATACCACTGTAGTAGTTACCTTTACATAGGCAAGAGTGTATGCACAATACTGGCAAGTGTGTGCGTGTTTGTGTGTGTGACTACCCTGTAGCCAGGCATACACATGTGTAATGTCTTTTAGCACACCATGGTAGCCATCTATGGTGACTGGTGTCTACAAAGTATTACATAGTTATGAATGGTAAAGAATACATAGTCAAGCACGACTACAGTTGGGTATGTTATTTTCCTGTGCCACTGTCAAGCAGTGGCACAGAAGTGGTCGCTGGGGTGTAAGTCCATACCCATCATTCCCCACCCAAACTCCACAATCCCCGGGGTAGATTACATTAGCCATTATTCCTCACCCCAAACTCCACATACACAACAACCATCCCTTCTCTGGTGAACTGATTAAGATTTAAATGTTATAACACAAGAGATCCCTCTGTTTTGTGTATACGTCAGTTCCTTTGGAACCCTTCTGTGTCACAAAGGGTGTTCAGACATGTGTACATATATATATATATATATATATATATATATATATATAGCTGTGGTTGTGTATGTGCATATATATATATATATATATATATATATATATATATATATATATATGTGTGTGTGTGTGTGTGTGTATACACATCCCGTAGGTGCATATATATCTACATATATATACACACACACACACAAATATATATATATATATATATATACACACAAATATATATATGTGTGTGCATACATCCTGTAGGTGTGTGGGTGTGTATATATATATATATATATATATATATATATATATATATATATATATATATATATATATATATATATATATATATATATGTATATATATATATATATATATATATATACATGTAGTTATGACAGTTGCACAGATGTAGACTTGTCTGTTGTTTCACAGAGTACAGTACATTCAAGGGTACTGTACATATGTACACAAAGTGACTGTCCCATTTGTTTTCAGTACTGTGGAATACCTGTAGTAAGATGTGCATTATAAACTCCATGCAGCATGTATACAACCCAGATGGCTTAGTGGTATGTCCAGTGACCTCAGTGGGCATGGTCCAGGATTCAAGACCTGCAAGCCTTGCTGATACTGTCAATTAGGACTGAATAAGACACTTTTAAGCAGTTGTAAGCGGGTGTAAATGTGTTTTCGTGACAGTAAGCAGCGGGTACACGTAGGTAACAGACATGTACAACTCGCAGTACACTTGAAATGCCCTTCTTTGGCAATCCTGCTGATGTCACCCACCTACAAATACACATCTGGGACTGCTGTAACCCAGTAATCTCCATGGCACGTGCTGTAACTACGTAATGCTGTAGTGTGATAAACTAGTTTGGTAGGTGTTCTAATCCCAGACAGGCCAACTGTGTGTGTGTGTGTGTGTGTGTGTGTGTGTGTGTGTGTGTGTGTGTGTGTGTGTGCATGCGCATCTGTCTGCGAAAGAATGCTTTTTAGAGTATGCACACACTTTGCAATTCACATACTCACTTTTGGCAATCCTGCTGATGTCACCCACATAGAAATAGACCTCTGGGACTGCTGTAACCCAGTATTCTCTGTAGAGTGTACTGTAACTGCGTGTTGTTGCAGTGTGATAAACTAGTAAGGTAGGGGTTCTATTCCAAGACAGGCCAACTGTGTGTGTGTGTGTGTGTGTGTGTGTGTGTCAGCCTGAGAAAGTAACAATGCTTTTTAGAGTATGCACGCTCTTTACAATTCACATAACCACCTTTGGCAATCCTGCTGATGTCACCAACCTAGAAATACACCACTGGGACTTCTGTAACCCAGTAATCTCCGTAGCACTTGCTGTAACTGCATAATGCTGTAGTGTGATAAACTAGTTAGGTAGGGGTAATATTCCAAGACATGGCAGGTGTGTGTTTGACAGTCAGAGCCTGTGTGGAGGTGGCTGTGAGTGTCTAACCACTGGACATGTTGAGGAGCGGATTTTGTAGTTTTCCTATATGGTGTCCGTATTATATGTCACAATGTCCACCTCACGAGGAGTACAGATGTCAATCAGCCAAGGGACTGTGTTGGCAAGCCATACCCCTACATCTGGCAAAAGGCCTGGTGAACAAAGTATGCAACCCTACTATTACCCGGATACATTCTGAACCAGTGTGTCATACAAAAACACACTTGCCTAGAATATCCCGCTATGTTGCTAGTATGCTGCACATTGATGACAGGTAGGCATGGTGTGAAAGCAGTGGGTTGCAGAGGGCATGGCACCCTGTCCAGCAGTACAATAGGCACATAATTGCGGACAATGTGCCTTCACTATGTTCCCCACTGGATGCCTGCGACATATGTGGTGCCATCAAATGTGATCCACAGAGGCCATACAATGCCTTATACACGTGCCCTTTATGGACAGATGCCACTGACACCAGGGAATACCTGTATCATGCTATCAATGCAGGGTCAACCTGCTGTCTATAAGTAGGTCCTGCCACACCAGGCCAGTACTGGCATATCTGAGGATAACAATCTGTGTACACTTGTGCCAGCCAAACCAGGTACACTTGTACATGTCACTGTACAGTATTGTGGGACGTGCACATCTCAGGCAATGTCCATGTCAAGGTCTATCAAACACAGACATGGCATGCATTGCAAAACAATGGCCATACACAATGGTAACCAGGATGACAGGACAGTTCATACAATACCCATCTGTGTGGGACATTGCAGACACTACACCCCTGAACCACACTGCACACCATTGTTGGGTGGTGTGATGCCAAGGATTACCCCTCACCCAGCCTTGTACAGCCATCTTGCACAGCCAACCACTACACACCCATGAAGCAATGCACACATGCATGTCAGTATTGGCACCTTGTGTCTGCGTGTAGGGTATGATGCTCTCAACCACAGTCACACCCAGTATAACTCCCACTGGCGTGTAGGGTATGATGCTCTCAACCACAGTCACACCCAGTATAACTCCCACTGGCATATCGGCTGATGTCAGACACGTTCACATGCCCTAGCCCACAGAACCTCCGGATATCCCCTGTGCTGCATGTAGTACCTGTGCATTAATGCAGTGTGGCAAACTAAGTAGTTAGGAAGTGTATTTGTGGGCCTGGCAAAGTGTGGCAATGTGTCTGAGTCCCTTAGAGAGTGTGGTTGTGTTGACAATGACATCCGTTCATGTGGACAGCCATGTGTGCAACGCCTAATGTATATCTACTATATCTCTGTTGCAGATGTCGCTCACCAGCACACATATATGTTCTTACAGCACACCAACATGTCAGCTTTGTGACACATGGAGTAACTGCATGCACTTGTAATAGTAATGGCTAGTCAGTCAGGGGGTTGAACCTCTGTACTGGTAGGTGTGTGACAGACGATGCTTAGGTTTTAGTCTCCAAGCCCTTCTCTGATGTACTTTGCCTCTGTCTGTCCCTCCCACACACACTCTGGTGGATGTGGAGTTGTACACCTGCTCAGCAGCAGCTTGTGTTTTGTAAGTGATGGTCATGATCAGGTGATGACCTCTGCATTTATTGCAGTCCTCCTCTAGCTGACTGCATGTGGAACAGCTGTGGTGATGTTCCCATAGACAATCGCAAGGAAACACAGTACAATATCTAGGAACATCATGTTGGTGTCTGCCCATGATAGCCGCTATGACTGGAACCTGGATCTGGTGTTTGGTAA
>NC_056735.1:1294737851-1294816374 GCF_019279795.1 Protopterus annectens
TAGGGTGTGTGTGCGATAGTGAGGGACTGTGGGTTTAGGGTTGGGTAAGTGAGTTAGGGTTAGGGTGCAGGTAGGGTAAGTGTGCGGTAGTGTCGGACCTTAGGGTTAGGGTTTGGGTTAGGGATAGTGCATATGTTATGTAGTGTACTGTGTTGTTTACGTGTAGTGTGTTGGTGTAATGGTTTTCGGTGTTTTGCGTTGTCGGCGTTTTTTGTCGTCGGTCTTTTGGTGTCGGTCATTAGTGTGTCGGGCAAACGCGATTTCGAGGTTTTAAAGGTGATCCATAGATATATATATATATATATATATATATATATATATATATATCTGTACATACTTAAATACATTTCCTATGCTTACTGGTACTTATATATGTTTAAAACTGCTTATTTGTGCCTTATTCATTATGACAGTGCCACTTTGATTAAATGACATTTAGTTAAATATCTCACGCAATACTCTTACATCGGTTTTACAGCAAAATGGCATTCATTCCACATGAAAATTATATGTGCTATTGTTGGGCTCGAACCGTGAATGTCTGTTCGTTAGGCGGATGCTCTAAATACTACACTATTGACGTTTACTTTGATTCCGTATGTTTTTCTCTGTTTGAATGATTTTGATGTGTAAGCTACGCTCGGCGGAGGGCAGTGACGTGCAAACATGCTGCGCTTTGCTTACACCTTCAATATTGCAGCAATTCAAATGTATAATAGGGAAACGGGGAATCTAATTGTGAAAGTTCTAGAGACGGGGCTCAACATTCCACTACGTGCTTGTGTGTTTACTACTTCGATTTTATTTCACTGTTCGTGGAAACTCTTGTATGCTTAGCATACATTTCGGTATCCACAGACACTTAATTACTGACTTACTATTAGAGGCAGGTTTCTACTAGTAAGCGTAGTAGGTTGTGCAATTGTCGGGGCATGTTTACGCCTCCGTAGAGCACTTGTACACGCCCCCTGCACTCGCACACGTTTCCTGTGCACATCGAAGGTGCGGCGGTGTGCCCTCCTACATATTCATATGGTGCTGCTGCACCATCTATAGTGAAGATGCTTGGCGCAAGGCTAAAGCCGTCCTTCCGCCGAGCTTCTTGAATCCCGGGGTCAGACTGGGGAATTTTCACATTAAGGCACGCTAGGAGGAGGAGGAAAAAGTGAATACAAAAACTAATAAAATAAGCACATTCTGAGTAACAGTATATGACAGGGAAGCTAAAGAAGCTACCTTGGATCGTGTAAGTGATCCACAATCTAATAAAATAAATATTCAAAAGAAAGAGGTGATTCTTGCACTTTGGTTACGTTACAATTTGAACAAACAGCCAAGAATTACTATACTGCCAAATATTATACAAGGCAAAACACCTTATGTACATAACATACGACTGTTAAAATGTTAAAGCTTATCAAATTCTTCCATACAAGAAAAAAATCAGACACACAATAATAAATTCTAAATGGACATCATAGTTTAAAAGTAATATGACATAAAAATACACATGAATGTTTAATTTGTTTAAAAAAAAAAATCAAAAATATGCATATTTGTTTAAAGGAGTTTTCTAGAAGAAAATGGATCATGGAAGACTTCAGAAAAAAAAACATTCTTGTTGCTAAGAATGGTTACAGTTATGCATAATTTGAATTTGCATTTTATTTATTTATTTTACATTTTGTACACTGGCCTGAAACTTATGTCCTGGGTGGCCTAATATCCCCAAGAGGGGGTTATACTTAGTTAACAGCAATAATGGAATGATGGCTAGCTACAGCAAGGCCACAAAAAAATGAAGCCATGCAGAGTGAGAAGCGAATACTGCAGCTGTCACACCTTATACATGGCATGTAAGTGCAAAATAAAAGTAGAATAATTACTTTAGTAGAATTACTGAGGTCTTTTTAAATTGTCTATAAGCATTTTTGGCAACTTAATAATGATTATTTAAGTTTATGTTCAAACACACCAGATCATACAGAACATAAATGGACAGAACAAAATCTATATCAAATGTATCTAGGTGGTCAACAACATGTTTCAGGATAGGACAGCTGTTACTTGAGGCAGTCATGGACTGTCAAAGTAGAGACTGCGTATACACAACATATTTTAAGGTGCTACTATACAAAATCTATGGTAAATCTAAAGAAAGAAGCAAAATCATATACTGGCACAGTCCGGCATGGATTATGAGGCTGTTATTATCTACTCTTGGCAAAATATTGGCTCTCAAAAATAAACGCAATAAAACTGCATTTTGTGTCTGCAGCAAAACTATGAATGCTCCTCCTGCACCCAAGACAGACAACAAAATCTGTTAATCTTGAATACCAAATACCTCCCAGGCATATGACATCTAACTTATAAATGCCCCCCCCCGCCATTATATGACACAACTTTTTTCCCTCTCAACTTCTCCATACTCTGCACATCCTTTCATCAAATATGCACCCACAAATTTTCCTATTCCCCTCCTTGCTTTGCCATACTTTTCTTGCTTATGTCTCTTCACTCCAACATATTTTGTCTCTTCTTCCTTTGACACCTCATTCTCCTGTCGTGGTCCCTGCTGGCAAGTTTTTTAGCCTTTGGGGACACTTCTGCTACCTGTCTATATGTTTTCTCTCTCTAACAAAGTAACTTCTACTCTCTGATTTATAGGTTCTCATGAAGAAACTTTTTCTACTTGTACAAGGCAAATCTGTGCATCTGCAAAAGTCTTTCTTCAGGTTTCAACTTTGTTACTTAAGAAGTTAACTTGTGAGTGTTTCTGTTCTGCCACTTCATACTGAGCTAATCGGAGGAAGGACTCTGAGCCAACTAATCTAAGTATCCTGTTCTTTTGCTTATTTTTACGAGTTATTTATAGCACTTTTATTGTCTGTATATACTTTTCTAGCTAGTTTCACTGTGTGTGAGGTATTAAAGGACCACTACAGGCAAACAATGAAAAAACATATATTTTTTATCTTGCCATGATTTACTGCACTTCTTAAAGCTGCCTGCAGCAAAATAAGTGGTCATTCCTAATTTTATTTTTTTTTACTCTTGTCTGTCCTCATGGGGGCAGACATTGTGATTCCTTTGGAAAGCTAAATCTGTCTCAATGCACAGACTGTGAGAAAAAGTAGCCCTACCATTTGTTGTCAGACTAGACTTCCATTCACTTAGAATGGAACACCTGAAAAAAAATGCCAAGTTTGAGAGTCTGCAGCTCATGTGTCATTGACTGGTATGCGCTGAGTTTTACAAATGTTGTTCCTACTGATGTACTACACATTCTCTGAAAGAAACTTGCAAAAGTGTCAACAAATTACTGAGATAAAAAAGACTTTTCACAAGGAGCAGTTTTGCAAGTTTCAGTTCCTGGCCAGGTTACTCCTCCCATCTCCCTCCTTCAGTGGGCTACAGTCTCACATTTCCAGCTTTACTAGATTCAACTATTTAGTCAGCTTTGCATGACAATAGACATAAAAAAAAATCACAGCCTGTTGTGCCACTAAATCTGTTCCCTTGTATGTCTCTATCCCTCTTCACTTCTGAATAGCATTTCCCAGGAATAATAATAATAAAAAAAAAAAAAAAAAGCAAACACATCAGTCCAGAGTTTAGGCAAGTCTATCCATTTAAAATGTGCACAGTAAAATATTCAACTTATAATGCATTTTGGCTGCTGACATGGTTATCTTTACATAGTTAGTGTGCTACAGTCTCACATTTCCAGCTTGGGTAGATTCAACTATTTTGTCAGCTTTGTATGACAATAGACATCAAAAAAATCACAGCCTGGTGTGCCACTAAAACTGTTCCCTTATATGTCTCTTCACTTCTGAATAGCATTTCCCCAGGAATTAAAAAAAAAAAAAAAAAAAAAAAAGGCACACACATCAGTCCAGAGTTTGGGCCAATCTATCCATTTCTTATTGTGCACAGTAATATTCAGTTTATAATGCATTCTGGCTGCAGACATGGTTATCTTTACATAGTTCTCTTATAGCATAACCTGAACTTATGGTATTCAATGCCAAGCTTTACAACAGTTCTCAGTTTCTTAACAATGACCTCCCAAGCCTCTGATGTGACCCAGTACTTTGTCAATATACTGTAAATACATAGATTAATACAAATATGTGTGCACATATGACACATACAATAATACACACATACCATCATTAAAACAAGATAAATGCAATGTAAATCATATCAATATAGTTATGATTTCTAGTTTATGACCCTGTTTGTCTATGGAAACTTCTTTTTGAATTTATGTTCAAGCAGTTGTATATTTGGTGTATATTTTCTTGTTTAATTGTTTCTCAATATTCTAACCACTATGTATGCTGCATCAATTGTAAAACTCTGATTTTACTCCTTTTACATTTTCTATGCTCTTTGTACAAAATAGCTATGTTTGTATAATTTATTTTTATTATTTTTTATAATTGTTTACTATGTATCTGGAGCTTTTCTCCCCCAGCCTCTGCTGAAAACGGTCATCTTGTGTCCAGTCGGACTAACCTGGTAAACAAATGGAAAATAAATAAAAAATAAAATATACTAAGAAAATCAATCAATATACCAAGAAAAATCCAAAACTTAAGAAAAAAAACACAGAAGGAAGGAAAATGTTTCCTTGATGCGGTCATGAAAATCCCACTCACTTATTCAGATATTATGGACAAACATATATATATATATATATATATATATATATATATATATATATATATATATTATAACATATATAATATATTAGGCAAAACAACGTACCCAACACACTAGTCATAGGTGACTCTATAGTCAGGCACACTGATGTCCCACTTACCAGGCTAAACAAGGAGAAGGTTACTATCAGCTGCCTCTCGGGTGCCAGGATCTGCCACATAACCCATGCACTCTGTCATTGTCCATGTTGGTGTGAATGACCTGAGACATGCCTCCCTGGACTACATGAAAAGAGACATGGGAGAGCTCTCCGAGCCCAGGGAGGTATGACCCTAGCCCTGTGTAGCATTCTGCCATCACCCAGAATGATACCGCAGTACAAGGACAAAATGATTGACTTCAACAACTGGCTAAGCTTCTGTTGTCAATCTAAGGGGATCCAGTATCTGTCTGGGACGACATGGTCGACAGACCATGATGCTTTGCCAGAGATGGCCTGCACCTGTCACCCATGGGATTCTGGATATTGGCTAAGGCTCTTGCCGTCCCTATAGTGCCTTTTTTAGACAAGTTTCAAATGTAACAGGAACAGGAAAGCAAAAACTGAGGGTAATGCTACTCAATGCTAGAAGTCTAAATCTCAAAATGCACTCACTCAAGGCACTCCATAAAATGGAGAACATCGATACCTGTGCAGTGACTGAGACCTGGTTCAAGGCTCCAAAGAGCACTCCTGCACTATCAGGCTATAACTCATAACACACTTTTTGGCCACGTAACCTGGACTGGAACACCAAAGGCGGAGGTGTGCCCATATTCATTAAGGATATCCACACCTCCAGGCTAGTTGCTCAGCATAATGCATCCGAGGTTATCTAAGTGCAACTAACTCTGGGCAAAACTGCAATCCAAATTGTAGCTTGCTACAGATCCCTCATCATATCCCACTCCTCTTTTCTTAATATACTGGAAAATATTAGGGTTGAAACACCCTAATAATGGGTGATTTAAACTACCTCACCATTAACTGGGAAAACTACTCATGTACCAACTCCTTCGCTCAACGCTTTCTGGAATTCATAAATTCCAGTGCCCTGGATCAAGTTATCCACACCCCCACCAAGGGTAACAATATCCTAGACCTAGTCATTACCAACATGAATGACCGGTGTTCCACACCCGAAATCAACTCCTTGTTGGTCAGATCCGACCATAAGCGAATCGCCCTTGATATCCACATCCCGTCCCCACCCCACATTAAGGAAACCACGGTAAAAAATTTCTCCATAGCCAACTTCATGCTTCTTAAGACAGAAGTGGCGAACTTCATGACACCCATGCAGACAGCCAATACAGTTACGATTGCTGAATCCTACACAAATGCACTCTATAAGAACTTACATGAGTGCATGGATTGTGCTACCCCAAACAGAACCAAGAAGCTATCCTCCAAAAAAAAGGAAGCCAATCTGGTGGTCCCCTGCCATAAGCAAACTCTACAACAGAAGGAAGAAACTGTTGCAAAAGAGAGTAAAAATCCCATGAGTGGTGGAGCTCCCTGGTCAGCCTCAGTAAGACGCTGAGATCCCTTATAAGAGCATCCAAAGCTAGCTATGAAAATAAAATCGCCACTGATTCTAAGGACAACAACAAAGCATTCTATACCTATGTCAAGAATCTCAATGGCAACACCCAGATCTGCTCTGAGTTACAGCACAACTGCATGAAAATTACAGAACCAACTGATATTGCCAACATTCTGGCAGATAGGTTCAGTGCTAACTTTACCACCCTCTCACACCCTAAAGGGCTCATATCTATACAGGAAGAATGCAGAGTCCCTGTAATCACAACTACACAGGTAAAAACTGCACTCTCTAAAGCCAAAAACACAGCATCCATGGGACTGGACAACATCCCAGGCTGCGTTTTACATGAACTTCAGAACGAATTGGCTCCCCACCTAAGCACCATGTTCAATCATAGCCTCACATCAGGCTTTGTGCCCAATGAATGACGCACAGCAACAGTTATCCCACTCCACAAAAGGGGAGCCACCACTGATCCCGGGAACTATCTTCCTATTAGCATGATGAGCTTGGTCTGCAAGGCCATGGAACGTATAGATTTCATAGGTTCATAGGTAGGTAACTAGGCTATCGGCCCTGGGCCTATACAAGCCCAGCCAAAAAGGTACCCTGGCTTTTACCACCCAAGAAAATTATTTTCCTTTGCCACTGTCGAGCAGAGCCACAGAGGTGATCCCCGGGGTTAATTTCCTAATTCTCATCCAATCATCAAGATTTTTCTTGAAGAGTGCTAATGAAGAGCTTTGTTTGATATAGATAGGTAGTTTATTCCAGAGTATGGGAAGTCTCTGGGACAGGAATTTATCCCTCCAGCATGTTCTGTTTATTGTGGTGGCAAGGTTCAGGTCCCTAGAGTGTGTAGCTGGGAGGGATTGGGATTTCTTTAATTGGAGCATGTCCAAAAGCTCTGGGTTTGACATAGCTTTGTATGTTAGGCAGAGATCACCTCTGAGTAGGCGATATGCGACGGAGTAAAGCTGGAGTTTTTTGAGAAGGTCTGTGTAGGGCATCTGTTTGAGGCTGGTAATCCTCTTTGTGAGGTATTTCTGTGGCCTTTCCAGTTGTTGTAGATATATTGTGAGGTACATACTAAAAGGGGCGTTGTACTCTATAATGCGTCTAATGAGTGATGAGTAGAGGGGAACAATGACCTCTTTTTTTCTGGATGAGAAACCTTTTGTGATGAGGTGTGCCACATAGAAGGATTTCCTGACTACTGTGACAATGTGATTATCAAAGGAAAGAATACTGTCCACCTGTGTCCCAAGGTCTCTTATCACACTTTGGTGTTAAGTATATTACCGCCTATGTTGTAGTTCATGGGTACAGAGTTTTTACCAAAGGGGATGACAATGCACTTTTTGGCACTGAGCTTGAGGCCATGGCTTACCAAGCATCTGTCTCCGTGAGGCCCTTTTGTAGGATGTCTACATCATTAGAAGTTTTGATTATGGCTCCTAGTTTGCAGTCATCTGCAAACTTCGTTAGCCAAAGACCTTCTGTGTTAGCCTGTACTTCAGAGAAGTAGATACCAAACAGGAAAGGACCCAGGACTGAACCCTGTGGTACTCCACTTGTCACTGGTCTGAAGTCGGATTTGGAGTCTTCTACTTTCACAGTGTGGGTTCCGTCAGTGAGCCAGTTGCCAACCCATCTTGTGACATTGGGATTTATACCTAGTTTAGTGTGTTTATCTATAATTCCAGAGTGGGGGATGGTGTTGAAAGCCTTGGCAAGATCTAGATAGGCTGTGTGAACCACCTTACCCTTGTCTATGGTTTTGGTGACTGCTTCAAAGAAGTCAATCAGGTTTAGGAGACATGATCTGCCTTTTACAAACCCGAACTGGGTGGAGTCCAGAGTTTGGAGATTACCAATGTATTTGTTTATAAGTTCCATGATGATATGTTCCATGGCCTTGCAGACCAGGCTCGTCAGGCTAATGGGGCACTAGTTCCCAGGGTCTATGGTGGCTCCCCCCTTGTGGAGTGGGATAACCGTCGCTGTGCGCCATTCAGCAGGCACAAAGCCTGAGGTGAGGCTATGATTGAAAAAAGATAAACAGCCTCTGCAAGGCTCGAACCCAGGACCCTGCACACCATAGCCAAAGTGATTTACCACTAAGCCCCGTCAGATATCATCATGGAACTCATAAACAAAGACATTGGTAACCTCCAAACTCTGGACCCCACCCAGTTCGGGTTTGTGAAAGGCAGATCATGCATCCTTAACCTAATCGACTTCTCTGAGGTAGTCGATGAGGTTAACGTGGTTCACACAGCCTATCTTGACCTTGCCAAGGCTTTTTACACCATCCCCCATTCTGGAATTATAGCTAAACTCACTAAACTAGGTATAAAACCCTAAGTCACAAGATGGGTTGCCAACTGACTCACTGACAGAATCCACACTGTAAAAGTTGCAGACTCCAAATCTGACATCAAACCAGTGACAAGTGGAGTACCACAGGGTTCAGTCCTGGGACCTCTCCTGTTTGGTATCTACTTCTCTGAAGTACAGGCTAACACAGAAGGCCTCTGGCTAACGAAGTTCACAGATGACTGCAAACTAGGAGCCTTGGTCGAGTCCCCAAATGATGTGGACATCCTACAGAAGGGCCTCACTGAGTCAGACGCCTGGTGTTAGAGCCATAGCCTCAAGCTCGATGCTAAAAAGTGCATTGTCATCCCCTTTGATAAAAACTCTGTACCCGTGAGCTACCACATAGGTGGTAGTCTACTTAACACCGAATGTGTGAGGAGACCTTGGGACCCAGGTGGACAGTAGTCTCTCCTTTGATAATCACATTGCCACAATAGTCAGGAAGTCCTTCTACGTGGCACACCTCATCACAAAAGGGTTCTCATCCAGGAAAAAAAGAGGTAATTGTTCCCCTTTACTTGACACTCAGACCCATTATAGAGTACAACACCCTTTTTGGAATGTACCTCACAAGACATTTGCAGCAGCTAGAAAGGCGGCAGAAGTACCTCAGAAAGAGGATTACTGGCCTCAAACAGATGCCCTACACTGACCATCTAAAAAAACTCCAGCTTTACTCCGTAGCATATCACCTAATCCGAGGTGATTTCTGCCTAACATATAAAGCTATGTCAAACCCAGAGCTGTTGGACATGCTACACCTAAAGAAATCCCAATCCCTCTGAGCTACACGCTCTGGGGACCTAAACCTTGTCACCACAATAAACAGGACATGCTGGAGAGATAGATTCCTGTCCCAGAGACTTCCCATACTCTGGAACAAGCTAACCATCTATGTCAAGCAAAGTACCTCAACAGCACTTTTCAAGAAAAATCTTTGAGTGGATGGGAGATAGGAAAATATACCCCGGGAATCACTTCTGTGGCTCTGCTCGACAGTGGCACAGGAAAATAACTTTCTTGGGTGGCATAAGCCAGGGAAACTTGTTGGCTAGGCTTACTTAGGCCGATAGCCTAGTACCTACCTATGAACCTATTATTAGAATAAATACAATATTATGTAGCACTGAAAAGTGCTGACACAAGGGTGACAATTCATTATTCACCCATAAAGCAAATGTCAGAGTGGAAAAGTTCAAATAGTGGATAAAGAGGAGGAGGGGAAGAGAAGAAAGAGTGAGAAAGAGTATTTGTTAGAAGTAATAATTAGGGTAGATATGGGAGGCAGGAGAAAAAAAAAAAAGAGTAAAAGGAACATTACAAGTAAGAGAAACGAAACCAAGGAAAATAAGAAATAACATGGACAACAAGATTTACTGTGTGTGTGTGTGTGTGTGTGTGTGTGTGTGTGTGTGTGTGTGTGTGTGTGTGTGTGTGTGTGTGTGTGTGTGTGTGTCTGTGGTGTAAAAGAACTATAAAGCAAATCTGCACTGATACCTGCTTGCTGCCCTGCTGAGGGGGACACTTGTGCAAGTGCAGTGGACTGGCTCCAGTAGGAAGGGATGGCAGCATAACTCTCAACATTATAGAACAAGAAATCTGGACAAGGCCATAAATAATAGGGGACAAAAGCCCAAAAATGGGACAATTTATAAATATTGCACTTACAAACTTAGAAAGTTGATAAACAGGTTTTGCATTAGAGTGAATTTTCTTAAGGATATGAAGTCTGAAAATCAAATGCCTGTCAACTTTCTGACTTCAGTGTTAAATGATTTGCCAGTGATTTGACAGAAAATTGCAATTTTATGAAAAACAGACAACAAATCTGGACTTTCTGCAAAAATCTGTACTGTTGAGAGATATGGATGGGAGTCTTGAACCAACACCCATCAATCATTTCCATTTGTTTGTCAAAGCCATTACAGCAGTGTTTTGCAGGGAGGTGGGAAAAGCCTTAAATTTGACTGGTATGTTGTGTGGGTGTGGGTAGCTGTGTTTGTGGAAGGTGGAGGTGTGCCTTTGTAAGTGTGGTGCGAATGTTATGGATTATGAAATGGAGAGATTAAGAGTAAAATTGTGCTCAGTGAAGTCCCCTAGCAATTTCATCACTGCTTGACTCAGACATACACATTCCCCCTGTGTTTGTCAGTACTATGTTTGAGTGCATTGTTTTGGAGTGTAGTTTCACTGCTACAGCTGCAGCTACTCTTTCAATACAAGTATCTGCTCTGGAAGTTTTCTCCAGGAGTCTGTTGCTGAGAGGATGAGAGACATGCTACAGGTATACAACTAAGACGAACTAGATAAAGCAATAGTAAGAAAAAGTACTAGGTCACATCAGAGGCTTGGGAGGTCATTGTTAAGAAACTGAGAACTGTTGTAAAATTTATCATTAAATACCATAAGTTCAGGTTACACTATAAGAGAATAACTATGTAAAGATAACCATGTCAGCAAACAAAATGCATTATAAGTTGAATATTTTACTGTGCACATTTTAAATGGATAGACTTGCCTAAACTCTGGATTGATGCGTTTGCTTTTTTTTTTTTTTTTTTTTTTTTTTTATTATTATTATTCCTGGGAAATGCTATTCAGAAGTGAAGAGGGATCCAGACATTCTCTAAAGTATTAGCAGGCTGTAGTCATCCTTCTAAGTTGGGAACTGTTGATTATATTTATGTCCAAGTGTATTAGTTCTGGCTTAGGCACTTGGGCATGGTATTTATTACTGCTTTTTTGTTTGTAAATTTAAAAGTGTAGCTATCATTCTTTGGATTCAAGTCTTTGGATTAAGCACTCAGTTGTGTTGTTTTATTAGGAAGGGGTTTGTGGCAAGCACTGTGGTGGCAGGAGGGTAGCCTTCATCCTTTCCTAGGAACTGCTGATTGATGAGAGCCCAGTGTCCAAGTATATTAGTTCTGGCTTAGGCACTTGGGCTTCAGGCCAGTTATTTTACATTAAGAAGGTTCGTGGTCTGCACTCTTGTGGGAGAAGAGGCTGGACTCTGCCCTTCTGAGCTGGGAATTTCTGGTTAAAGGTTTATAGTGCCTGAATATTTGAACTGTATCTTACTGAAATTGGTTCACCTTGTTTGTTTCATAGACAGATCCAGATCCAGGCCTGCTGAATCTAGCTTTGTTTATATGCTTGTTGTTTGTTTGTGCGTTGTTATTTCCCTGGAAGCTAATTCCACCTAAACGCAACTTCACTTCAGCTTTCTGTGGATCACTAGTGATAGCTGCATTGCTTACTGTACTTATTTCCTTGTTTCACTTGAAAGAAAGTTACTGTTTGTCGCTTTTGCATTTAGTTACTTGTAACACATTGCACTCAAGTTACCTGGCACTTGCTCACTAAAGCAATTATATAAGTCAGCACTAAAAAATTAAAGCACACCCCACCTCCCCCACTGGCCCTTGTTTTCAATTAAGGAATTCCCAATATTATTCTAGCATGTCCAAAGGTCAGTTGTCAATCTTCTCCGGTCCAGCTGGTGAATCTGGGAATCTTGAGGCAATGTTATAACTGCCTCATGTACACAGACAACCCTCCTCCTCCCACATAACACAAATACTTCTTGTAGAGATGCAGCTATTTAGCCAAACTGGAGGCTGAGCTCTCTCAACTCAGGACTGGCAAGACCAGACAGGAGGAGAAGGCAACTACACACACCACAAAACCCAGCCTCACATAATGCTACCACTCCACTGAATCAAACACATAAACACACAAAGACATACTCGAGGCTCTGAGTAAATTTACCTAAACAGCAGAGGCCTCCAAAGCAGACACCCAGACAACTGCTACCTCAAGACACCCCACAAGCAACACATAAACCACAAAAGTGTGCAGTGTGCAAGCAGTCACAGCCCTTAAGGCCAAATACAAGGCCAAATACAACACCAAACATACTTGTCATAGGTGACTCCATAGTCAGACACACTGATGTCCCACTCACCAGGCTGAACAAGGAGAGGGTCACACAGCTGCTGCCTATCGGCGCTAGAATCCGCCACATAACACAAGCACTCGGGTCACTCCATGGCAAGTACAAATATGACACAGTCATTGTCCATGCTGGTGTGAATGACCTGAGCACTCTCCTGGACTACATGAAAAGAGACATAGAGGAGCTCTCTGATTATGTAGCCCAGGCAGATATGACCCTAACCCTGAGCAGTATCCTTCCTTCACCAAGAATGATGCCACAATATAGAGACAAGATGATCAGCTTTAACAATTGGCTTAATGTCTGGTGTCATTCAGGATCCAGTGGGATCAGTGTCTGTCTGCCTGATGACATGCTTGACAAGCCACGCTGCTGAAAGCGACGGCTTGCACCTGTCACCCCTGGGATTCCGGATATTGGCTAAGGCTCTGCCACCCCCATAGTGCCTTTTTAGGCAAGGCTCAAATTCTAAACCTACCACCTAGAAACAAAAATGGGAAGAAACTGAGGGTAATGCTGCTCAATGCCAGAAGTCTAAATCTCAAAATGCACACACTCGAGGCCCTTCTCAGTATGGAGAACATCGATGTCTGTGCTGTAACTGAAACCTGGTTCAAGGCTCCTGAGAGCACCCTGGCACTATTAGGTTTTACTCATCATGTGTGTGTTCGGCCCCAAACCCGACCACACCACAAAAGGAGGGGTGTATCCATATTCATAAAGGATACCCACACCTCCAGGTTAGTGTGGCAACACACCTAAGCTCGGAAACCATCCAGGTGCAACTAACCATAGGCAACTAACTGCTCTACAAATTGTAGCATGCTACAGGCCACCCTCTCAAACTCAGGAACCCACACAGCCTTCCTGAAGACACTGGAGGGTATAAATGTATCTCCAAACACCATCATATTGGGTGACTTCAACTACCCGAATATAGACTGGGAACATTACTCAAGCCCTAACTTCTAGCCCAACGGTTCCTGGGAGGTTCCTAATTCAAATGCCATGGAACAGTTAGGTCACTGGTTCCCGAGAGGAAGAAAAATATACTAGATCTCATTGTCACACACATGGGGAAAAAAATGCTCCACAGGAAAGTATATCCTCATTGGTGAGATCTGATCATAAACTAATCTCACTGGAAATCCACATCCCGCCTCCCACCCCAAACAAAAAGACCATAGTGAAGAACTTCTCTAAAGCAAACTTCACCCTACTTAAGACTGGTGTGGTAACCTTCAAGGCCCTGAGCCTCAAGTGGAAACCACAACCCAAAACCATGCCAAAAGCAAATGCGGAAGCGTTTACAAATGCCTTCTAAGCACACCTCCAGGACTGCATGGATCAGGCAATACCAAATAAAACCAAGACTCTTTCCACAAAGGGCAAACGTCCAGTCTGGTGGACCCCAGCCATTAACAAACTTTACAATAAGAGGAGAAAGCTATTACATGATAGAACAAAATCCATAAAAGGGAAGTCACCCCTGATCATTATTAGTAAAAAAACGAGCACTCATAAAATCAACTAAGGCCAATTTTGAGAGAAAAACTGCCATGGATTCAAAGGACAATCATAAGGCCTTTTTCAGGTATGTTAGGAACCTGGGTGGAAACTCCCAGATATGCTCAGAATTAGTCCAAAATGATACAAAAATCACTGAACCCACAGACATTGCCAACATACTGGCAGACAGGTTCAGTGCAAACTTCACCCCCCTCTCCCCCCCTAAAGGAGAGATAACTATCCCAGCCGAGTGTAGCCTCCCGGACATCTCAAATGCGCAGGTGAAAGCTGCTCTCTCTAAAGCTAAAAACACAGCATCAATGGGACTGGATGGTGTGTCCCCCGCTGTGCTACACGAGCTAACGAGGAAAAATTAAACCGCACATAAGGCAGCTGTTTAATCTCAGCCTTACCACAGGACGTGCCCAAGGAGTGGCGGCGACGGCAACTGTTGTCCCACTCCACCACAAAGGCGGCTCCCACGGACCCTGGTAATTACCGCCCATAAGCTTAACAAGTCTAGTCTGCAAAGCTATGGAGAGGATCATAATGGAGCTCATAAACAAAGATAGGGGACTTGCAGACATTGGACCCGACCCAGTTTGGCTTTGTCAAGGGAAGATCATGCCTTTGAACTTGGTCGACTTCTTCAAACAGTCACCAAGGCCATTGATGAGGAAAGGCAGTCCATACAGCCTACCTTGACCTTGCAAAGCCGGCACAATACCCCACTCGGGTATTGTGAAAAACTTACCAGCTTAAATGTAAACCCATATGTCACAAGATGGGTTGCAAACTGGCTTAAGGACAGAACCCACAGGGTTAGAGTTGCTGGCGCTTGTGTCAGACTCCAGCGCCGGGTCACAAGTGGTGTCCCAGGCTCGGTCCTATTGTTTGTTTGGCATCTACTTCTCAGAAGTACAGGCCAACATAATAGGAGGACTTTTGACAAAGTTTGACAAAGTGCACGACTGCAACTGGGCGCCATAGTGGAAAGTGCATCAGACACGGATATCCTTCAGAAGGGACTCACGGAAATAGCTGGTGCCAGAGCCATGGCCTGAAGTTAAACGCCAAAAAATGTATAGTCATACCCTTCGAAAAAACAAGGTAACCCCTAAGCTACCATACAGGTGGCAATCCACTAAGCACAGAAGAGGTTATCAGGGACCTGGGGACCCAGGTTGACAGTGGCCTTCTTTTGACACTCACATTGCTAAAGTGGTTAGAAAGACCTTCTACATTGCCCACCTGATCATGAAGGGATCACATCCAGATCTAGTGAGGTTATTGTTCCCCTGTACTCTTCACTTTATCAGACCAATGATCGAGTACACGCCCCATTCGGGATGTATCTCACCCGACATCTGCAGCAATTGGAGAGACCCCAAAAGTTCCTCACCAAAAGGATAAAGGGACTCCAAAATCTGTCATATGCTGCCAGATTGAAGAAACTCCAGCTCTATTCAGTCGCATACCGCCTGCTCAGAGGTGACATGTGCCTGACATACAAGGCCATGTCCAACCCGAATTAATGGACATGCTCCACCTCAAAAAATCCAAATCCACCAAAACCACTAGAGCAAGCGACTTAAACCTTAGCGGATATAAATAGGACGGCTGGAGGGAATAGATTTATCACCAGAGACTCCCTATGCTGTGGAATAAAATCCTGGTCCATGTGAGGCAGAGCACCACGCTGGCTCTGTTCAAGATCTAGAGAAGACCTGACCTGTGGATGGGAGATCGTAGATTTACCCCGGGAATCATCTCTGTGTCACTGCTGGACAGAGGCACAGCAAACTAATGGGCACAGTATTTTTTCATATAAGGGGTGGGTAAGCCACAAAAATTTGGGCTAGGCTTATAAATGCCTTAGGGCAGATAGCCTAGTATAAACCTATGAACCTATGATAGAGACATACAAGGGAACAGATTTAGTGGCACAACAGGCTGTGATTTTTTTTTATGTCTATTGTCATGCAAAGCTGACTAAATAGTTGAATCTAGTAAAGCTGGAAATGTGAGACTGTAGCCCAATGAAGGAGGGGAGATGGGAGGAGTAACCTGGCCAGGAACTGAAAAGTACAGTTTTGTACCTACCATAAATGTAGATGTTCGAGGATTCCCTTGCTGCAGTCCTGACAATTGGGTATAGCCCGCGTCCCAGTCGGCCCGAATACCAGAGAGAGAGCGTTGGTCGGTCATGGTTTAGACTGACTGACGCCAGTACGCCAGGGTACTATCGCATGCGCATGACCGACGTCATTTCCTCAGTCTTTTCTTGCCCCAGATGTCAGAAGACCCAAAAAGACAAGTCCCAAAAACAACCTGCACCAAAAAACATGTACAATATATACAGTAATATATACAAAAAATATAAGCATGTAAACTCACCTACACAACCACCCTGAAACACAGAGGGAAGGAGGGAAAATTGGACTGCAGCAAGGGAATCCTCGAACATCTACATTTATGGTAGGTACAAAACTGTACTATGTTCTTCGCCTTCCCTTGCTGCAGTCCTGACAATTGGGTAGAATCCCAAAGCAGAGGTAAGGGAGGCTGGAAATTATAAAGTAGCAGGAGCTGACAACATGCCTTGTAAAACAGCTGTGGCAAAACCAGCTCTAGTCTCTTAGAGTATAGGCAGGTGATAATGCCTAGAAAGTATGCACTGAACTCCAAGTAGCTGCCTCCAGAATATCCTTAGTTGCCACCCCTTAGAAATGCTGTTGTTTGAAGTAGTGCCTAGTGGAATGAGGAGCCTAATCCCAGCTGGAACCTCTGCCATGATGGGGAATAACAAAATGCAATGCAAAAGCCAATCCACCTAGAAATAGTTTGTTTTGACACAGGCTTGCCCTGTGAACTTAAAGCAAAAGAAACAAGTAACTGCTGAGACTGCCTAAAATCTTTAGTCCTGCTCAAATAATAACGCAATTGCCTGTGTACATCTAAAGTGTGCAAAATCTTTTCCCTTTTTATTTTGAGAGGATCTGCTAAAAACGTAGGCAAATGAATAGTTTGGTTTAAAGCCACACTAGAAACCACCTTAGGCATAAAGGAAGGATTAGTACGTAATGATACCCTGTCCTTATGGAAAAGCAAAAAGGGCTCTACTGCCATAAGGGCCTGCAACTCAGACACCCTTCTTGCAGAAGTAATAGCCAACAGAAAGCAGTCTTCCATGATGACAATATTTCAATTCAGCAGTAGCTGCAGGGGCAAAAAGTAGAGTAGTAGTTTTTCCAACACAAAATTGAGATCCCAAGCAGGAGTAGGAGCTCTACGTGGGGTCTTATATTCTTTGCCCCTCTAAAGCTTAAGACAAAGCTTGAACAAAAACAAAGGTGGGTCACAATCATAGTGAGCTGAAATTGCTGCAGCATGAATCTTTATGGAGAAGACAAGACAAACCTTTCAATAATATAGTAAGATAATATTGAAGCACACACTAATTAGGCTCCTGAAATCTCCAAAGAGAGAAAGACAACCTTTGTCCAATAATTCAGTAAGATATTGAAGAGCCACACTCAAATTAGGCTCTGAATCTCCAAATTCTTTGCTGTACTCCAAAATAAAAATCTCTTCCATTTTTCTCAAGACACTCTCCTAGTACTAGGCCTCTAGCTTCCATAATCATAATTTAAAAACTTGTTGGGAAGCTGAGACCTACCTACTTCAACACAGAATATGCCAAGCTGTGAGATGAAGAGATGGAAGCTTGACATTGAGCAGATGACCGTCCCTCCTGAGATAACAGATGAGGAATCAGAGGTAAAGGCCATGGAGGCTTCTTTACAAGACTCCTTAGAAGTGGTACCAGTGTTGCCGGCAGCCAATCTGAGCTAGCTAAATCAAATCCTTGGCCTGTCCTCCCTGACCCTTAGTAGTACTTTGGAAGAAAGAGTAGAGGTGGAAAGGCATAGCACATGAAGGTTTTTCCAACTGAAAGACAGAGCATCCACTTTCCAAGCTGTGTGATGAAACCCCTTTGTGCAATACTTTGGCAGCTGGTGGTTTAGTGGAGAAGCAAACAGATCTATGTCTGGAGTTCCCCATGACACACTCAATTGTTGAAATACATGAAGATCCAGTTTCCAGTTTCGGGGGGATCCATGATTTGTCTGCTTAATACATCTGCTAGGAGTTCTGTGCTCCTGGCAGAAACCTTGCCTGAAGAGTCAGTTGCAGGCTTAACGCAGTCTCCTCCAGAATCATTGCTGCTTGCCTGCAGAGGGATAAAGATGTGTTCCCCTTGCTTGTTGATGTACCACATGACAGTTGTGTTGTCTGTCAGAATCAACACCTGCCCTGGAAGAAGTAACTCCTTGAACGCCATCAATGCAAACTGGACTGCTAACATCTCCTTCATGTGTTGATGTATAGATGCTGTAGTCTGGCAGGCCACTTGTCTTATATCACTTTTCCATTTAGATGAGCTCCCAAGCAGTGTCCGAGGCATCTGTCGTTAAAATCTGACTCGCCTCTGGCCGGGTCACAGAGAGTCCTTTGTTTAGGTGACATTCCTGAGCCCACCTCAAGAATTCCTTTTGAAGGCAAGGTATTATTTGAATGACAGTGTCCAAATCTTGGCAGTGCTGTGTCCACATACATTTTGAGATACCATTGCAGCTTCCTATATGGCATTTATATTGAAGCACACCAGAATACAAGATGCCATGAACCCTAATGTTGAAGGACTGTCCTTGCAGTCTGCACGGACTGATGAGATCTGTGATGGAAGTAAAGTGACAGACTCTTTGGTTTGTCCGGGTTTAAAAAGGCCATCTGGGCTGCTGTATTCAGTCTCACCAGCACACTCCCACACTTCTTGAGAGGGTACTAGACTGGACTTTATTTCGTCACCTAGGCATCTTAGTCTCATCACAGAACACATGTGTCTTGAGGGGGTACTAGACTGGACTTTATTTAGTTCTAGAATACCCTAGGCATCTTAGCACTGCTATGACATATTCCAGATGCTGTAGAAGGTGTTCCTTTTCTTGAGCCAGAATCAGGCAGGCAGTCCCAAGTAAGGATAAATTTGAATGCCTTGAAGCCTGAAGTAAGCTTATCACTGAGCCAGAACCTTTGTGAATACTCAGAATACTCTGGAGCAGTAGATAAGCCAAAGGGCAATGCAGAGAACTGATAATGAAAATCTCCAGTTCGAAATCAACCGCAGATACTTCCTGCAACTTAGCCTTATGGGCACATGAAGGTAAGCTTCCTTGAGATCCAAAGTTACCATCCAGTGATCCTTGCCCAGCAGAGGTAACAGTTGCTGTAACGTCAACATCTTGAACTTGGGGAATGTCCAGATAAGTGTTGAGGATAGATAAATCCAAAATTGGTCTCCCGTGTTCCCCTTCTTGGTACTAGGAACAGGCGAGAATAAAATCGAAGCCCCTTTCTGACACAGGGACTGGCTGAATAGCCCCTATCTGGAGTAACTGAGAAACTTGCTTGTGAGCCTTTTTCTTTGTGGAGGAGGAACATCTCTGGCATGCCCTTGAAAGGGGCATTGTGTGGAAATAAAATCTGTACCCGTGATGAATGATATCCAGCACCCATCTGTCTTGAGTGATTAAATCCCAATTTTCTTTGAAAAGAGACAATCTTCCTTCCCAAAGGAGCTGCCAGACGAGATTCCACTGGCAGCTGAAAAGGCTGGTCATTGGTTCTGCTTCATAAAGGACTGACCCCTGCCCGCACCAGAAGTCTGAGCAGGTGAACTCTCTGATCTAGGCCTAAACCAACTTGAGCCCTGCCCCTACCACGCCTAGACCTACCCCTAGACTGGGAACCATAAGCAGGATATGTCCACCCCTTAGCAGGCCAATTTCTACTAAACTCGGAGGCTGCACCTGCAAAAATCTTTAACAGTCTGCATAGACTTAGCTTTGTCCTCCATTTTCTTTAAAACTGCTTCCACAGGCGGTCCAAACAACACATCAGACTGTAAAGGAGCATCCAAAATCCTGGTCTTAACATGCTCAGCTAAATTCTGATCCTTCAACCATGCATGTCTGCGAAGAACAGAACTAGTAGCAGCCACCCTCGAGGAGGCCTGAACAGCATCAAAACCACACTGCAAAGAATGCTTACCCACTTGCTCAGACACATGAACCAAATCCAGCAATTCTTTACACTCAATACCTTCCGCCAAAGCATCCACCTTAGATTTCAATTGTGAAAGGAGATAATTCTGATATTTCAGCATATGAAATTGACAATTCAACGCCTCATGGCTAGAGTGGAAGAAGTATATACTTTCTTACCCCACCTATCCAAAGCCCTTGCCTCTTTATCAGAGGGTACAGGATTTTTAACCACAGAAGCTTTAACACCTTTAGGCCCCTGAGAAACAGTTTCTGGGTCCGCCCTGGGACTCTTAAACAAATACTTATGAGCCGGGCACCCTGTAATACCTATCAGGCTTAACAGGAGCAGGAGGCAAGGAATCAGGGTTCAGAGAAGCCTCTGCAAAACATCCTCCACCACATTCAACACAGGAGGAATAGCTAAGGGCCTATGCTGGGGCAAAACAAGAATTCCCTAAGCCTTTTCTGGAGTCAGAGTAATCTTGGCCTTCCCATTTAAAGTGCTCCCTCATGGAGTGAAGAGTCTCTGAAAATGAAAAATCCTCAGGAGGAGAAGCTGAAGGAGTGGAATCATCCACATCAGAATCAGAATAAGTAGGAAAGTCTTGCAAGTCTTCCACAGAAGACTCTGAAGCCTGTGAACACTGTTCAAAACTATCAAACTCCTGTTCCACCCTAGGCCTCTTATCAGGTGGGGGCATAGAACCTCTAATCAGAGTAATCAAATCTTCTGCCATTTTAAGCATATGTTTCTTAGGCACAGAGCCGAAAATGCTAGGAGAAGCCCCTACAGAAGCTGAACTTGGCCTTCCTCTAAAAGAAGCTTTGGCAACAGAAGGAGAGGCCCTAACTACCTTGGGAAGAGAGGAAGAACAGTTACCTGAGAAGCCCCTCAGCCTGGCCTACCTCCTGAGAGGGCACATCCTGTAACAGTAAAGTATCTGCCTGAGACTCCATAGAGACTCCTGGCAAAACCTCTGGCTCCCCTGAGCCTTCTAAAGGACGACGTCCCGGGACTGCGGTTCCTCACCCCTAGACTTCACTGTTTTGTCCTTGCGCTTCTTAGATGAAGCAGGCCGGAGCATCCGACGGCATAGTATAATTGCAACGCTTCCCAAACACTAACCTAGCACAATCAAGCCTCCTCTTAATAGTGCGCTTGTTAATTGGAGCACATGTGCGGCAACCAACAACGTCGTGTCCAGGCCCTAAACAAGGTATACACAATGTATGATAATCCCTATCGGTATCTGCTTCCCACAAGAAATACAGTTATTCACTTTTCTGACATCCGTTAAATACTGAGGCAAGAAAAACCAAAATGTTCCCCAACGGGTTACTTAGCCAACTCTGTATTCGGGTCTGAAACTCCGGTTTCGAAAAATCTCAGAACGCCAACCTGCACTCGCAAAATTGCTTCTTGCATCGACCATCGCGGCAAAAAGACTGAGGAAATGACGCCGGTCATGCGCATTAGTACCCTGACGTACTGACGTCAGTCTAAGGCGCCATGACCGACGTCAGCCTTATACTCTGGTATTCGGGCCGACTGGGACGCGGGCTATACCCAATTGTCAGGACTGCAGCAAGGGAAGACGAAGAACATCTTGCAAAACTGCTCCTTGTGAAAAGTCTTTTTTATCTCAGTAATTTGTTGACACTTTTGCAACTTTCTTTCAGAGAATGTGTAGTACATCAGTAGGAACAACATTTGTAAAACTCAGCGCATACCAGTTAATGACACATGAGCTGCAGACTCTCAAACTTGGCAGTTTTTTTCAGGTGTTCCATTCTAAGTGAATGGAAGTCTAGTCTGACAACAAATGGTAGGGCTATTTGTTCTCGGTCCCATACCTCTCAACTGTCCCTGATTTTCAGGGACGTCCTTGATTTTGACTCAAATTTTAACTCTGTCCCTCTTAATCCCTCCTAAAATTAGTGACTTTTGGAGGAAAGGTGGTGAATTACACTTAATGAATAATGACAATAATTAAGAGTTATAAACTTCTTTTACTTCAGAAAATGTGTATTAATTCATATGCTCTGATTCTGTCAATGTTTCAAGTTAATAGCACTAATATTTTAAAATCTCCTTTCTCCAATCTTGTGTTGGCTTAGTTCTTAAAATACTTTCTGCTACTTTATGGATATAATACTCTGTATGACTGTTATTCTCCTTAAAGGCCTCCATCCAAGAATTGCTGAAAATGTTAAGCTATTCCCAATTTCACTTTTTTATCATTATGAATTTCTCTGAAGGCCTACAGTGAATATGTGTAATGACCATTTGGAATTTTCCAGTTAACTAACTAAATGTAGTAAACTGTACTTTTTCCTCCTTTCCTTATTACCATCTACATTAACTTTTTGCAAGGAAGGACTGCTATCACCAAATGTAAGTTTAATTCAGCAAGTGGAAGAAAAACATCAATGCAGTGCAAACACCATTATCTGCATTAAATGGAAATGGCATGGACAACTGGTTGTTATAACATCTAGAAAAAAAGTTACTGAACTTAATCACATCTGAAAGAGAAATGCAACATTACAAAAACAAAACCTGCAAGAAGCCACCCATGTAGGAAACCAAATGAAGCATTACAAAAGCAAAGCAGGGTTTTCTTAACCACAACTATGAAACATCATTAGAGTTTACTAATGTCATTACTTACGATCTACATCTGAATCACTGGATAGTACCCAAACTTTAAAAAGGCCATCCTTGCTCGATGTTACGAGTGTGGGAGTCTCACAAGCATCCACTTCACGGAAACACAAACCCGTGATGTGATCTTCATGTGGCCTTGTTATTGTAGTGTTGAGAAGAAAACTAAAGTGAGAAAAGACAATTTAACAAATTAACAATGAAGATCTGTACACAGATGCCAGGTTACACAATACTATTAAATTGGTTACTGTCCAGCTGCTACATCATCTGATCAAGTAAGCAACCAAACAGGTAAGACGATAAAACTCTTCCAAAACAGTTAGCTGTTGGTAACATGGCAAATATTCTAATTAAATTACACTATTTCAATGGAAAAGAAACAGATTTCCATAAAAAAAAAATAATAATAAAAGGCATTCAGGAGTGGAGCAGCAAGGAAGGAACCCAGTAAGGGAAGGTGAGGAAAAGAACAGAAAAAGAAAAAAAATAAATAAATAAATCCGGGTTCCTATTAGAATGTCGAAAACACATTTTGTCAAATGCGTTTTCGTCAACACATGTAGGGCAAACAGGCAAAACAGCGAAGCGGCTGTTCAGCGAATTCTTTCCCTGGGAAAGAAGTCACTTGACCGCTTCGTTGCTTTGCCTGTTCTGTAGTGTGGTCCCTTGTCAAGTACAGCTCCCGAGCGTGAATGTGCAACAGTTACTGACCTTAGGGTTAAGGTAAGTGCATATGTAGGAAAGGGTTTACTGTTTTTTATTTTGCGTTAGATGTATGGTTGAGTTACGTGTGTATGTGTTTTCAGCTGTTTACTTTTGTTTTGGGGGGGGGGCAGAATTAGGTTTAAGGTAAGTGTGTATGTGTTTGGAACAGTTTATGTAAATATGAGAGAGTTACTGACCTTAGGGTTAGGGTGCGCGTTAAGGTAAGTGCATATGTTTTAAAATGTTTACTGCTTTTTTTTTGTTTGATGTATGGTTGGGTTACGTGCATATGTGTATTTAGTTATTTACTGGTTTTTGGGGGGGTATAATTAGGGTTAGGGTATATGTTAGGAAGTGCTTAATGTTTTTTTTTGGGGGGGGGGGGTGTTGGAACAGCGATTTCTTTCCCTAGGAAAGAAATTGCTGTTCTGTGGTTTTGACATTTTCAGCTTTAGCTGAATATGTGTTGATGAAACACAGTTCACTGTTTTCAGCGTTTGGTGTTTTAATGTAAACCCATAAATCCCACTATTAACACAGTTCTTTTTAATCTTCTTTCTGTATATGTATGTATGCACATATATATATATATATATATATATATATATATATATATATATATATATACACACACACACATACATAAACACACATCATATACACAAAGTTATTAATATTGAGCTCTCGTTTCTCATAACTTCCTACCCATCATGCTCTTAGACATTTTCATTCAGCTATCTCCATATCTCTTTCTTCCTTAGCCCTTTTTCCTTTCATTATGAAAACAAAATACCAATGCAGTCAGAACTGATTATAAATGAGGAAAAGAAAAAAACATGCACTTGTACGTACATGTGAAAATTTAGTTACTGCTTCAATAAATTTTTGACGGCTGTCACTCTTCTTTTTAATAAAAGCACATTAAGAAAAGATGAAACCAGTTTTGTTGACAGTAAAATATGTACTGCATAGGAGTAATTAAGCATGGCAAGCCAGTCAAAAACAAGTAAAGCATTAAGCAAATTAATTTGCTTCAACAGTCAATTAATTTATCACAATCCAACAAATCTGTGAATAAAACCTATATATTTAGACTGACTTTTTAAACCTCTGAAGATCTGTTAATTGTCAAAGAAACCACTTAACTAAGATGCATGAATAAAATACCCTATTGTGTCAAACTACGTCCCTTTGCTATTACAAACGGTTCCTTCTTGACGTCCCTGGACATCTTTCTTGGTATTTTCAATATTACTATATTTTTTCTTTACCCAACAGACTTCCTTACTGTCATTTTCTAAATCTCTCTTTAAAGATGTACAACTTCCAGTCCACAATTCCAGAATGGGTCATTAATTTATTATTTTGAACATAGGATCCATCTTCTTCCAGTGTGCTGAAAATTCTAGTTTCATTAGAAAGAACAGTGGTGGAAAATCTTACCATAATGATAGATGTCCTTCTCTTCTCTGTTGCAGTATTCTTAACATGGTGAGGGGGGTCTCTGCAGTAGGCGACCCAACATCGGCCAGTATACAAACACCTTTCACTACTGTAGGATGCGTGGTACATCGCATGTAGGCTACTCTCATACATCAACCATAAAAGTGATGTACTCATGCAACTACCTCAAAACTTCTCTACTGCCAGTCTGAACGCCACCTTAGAATATCAGTTTGATCCCCAAACTGCTATATGTGTTCCAACAAATTTCTCAGATAAGTGCCCTACTGGGGAAATCT
Organism: Protopterus annectens; assembly: GCF_019279795.1. Lineage (NCBI taxonomy): Eukaryota > Metazoa > Chordata > Ceratodontiformes > Protopteridae > Protopterus > Protopterus annectens. The sequence goes on from NC_056735.1 coordinate 1,294,763,186, forward strand.
TGTTTCGTTTGCTACTGTTCTGTGGTAAGTTTCATGTCATCCAAAAAAGGCAAATGCCAGTATGGAAAACAAATTCTACATAGATAGCCATATTCAGTGTTTTTCTGCCTAGGGCCTACCTACAACCACAAATCCTGTCCCATTTGCCCTGTTTTTGTGCTCAAGACCCTAAAAAGTAGGCCTCTCCTCCTTAGCCATTTACATGGAAAAAGTACAGTTTTGTACCTACCATAAATGTAGATGTTCGAGTGTATACACTGCTGCAGTCATTACACTTGGGTTATCCTGCCGTCAGGCGGTTCCCCAGTCGACCTGAGTTCCAAGGTCTTGGTCCAGCGTCGGTTGCTGTCACCTCCTCCCTGACGTCAGTGCGACAGGGGTATATAAGATGCAGCAGACGCCATTTTCTTCAGTTTTTCTTGCCCCAGATGTCAGGTGCCTCTAAATAGGTAGGCAATTCAAATTGCTAATTAAACATACATAAGAAAAGCAAACAACAACTTACAGCTACCTGAAAATACTCCCCATAGGTAGTAAAGGGTAGAAGACATAGGTACGTACCAGCAAGTAAGAGGGGAAGAAGGGAGGGTAACCTGGACTGCAGCAGTGTATAAACTCGAACATCTACATTTATGGTAGGTACAAAATTGTACTATGTCATCGTGTTACACTGCTGCAGTCATTACAGTTGGGTAGAATCCCAAAGCTGAGGTAAGATGGCTGGTTCTATAAGGCATTAGGGGTGGCTATAAGGCCCTGCAGCACTGCAGTGGCAAAGCCAGCTCTGGATTTAGGGTATAGAGGCAGATGGTAATGCTTGGTGAAGGTATGTACAGAACTCCAAGTTGCTGCTTCCAAAATATCCTTGGTAGGTACTCCTCTGAGGTATGCAGTTGAAGTGACTGTTGCCCTGGGGGAGTGAGATCTGATGCTGCTAGGTACAGGTTTCCCATGGTGTGTATAACAGAAACGTATACAATGTCCTATCCATTTTGAAATAGTCTGTTTTGAAATGTCTTTTCCCTGTGCTCCTGCAGCATGCGCTACCAATAATTGCTCAGATTTTCTGAAAGCTTTGGTTTTGTCCAAGTAGAAGCGTAACTGCCTGTGAATGTCCAAAGAATGCAGTAGCCTCTCCCCTTTATTCTGTGGTTTTGGATAAAAAGTTGGCAAGTGAATAGTTTGGTTTAGAGCCACACTGGATACCACCTTTGGCAAAAACGTAGGGTTAGTTCTTAAAGACACCCCTGTCCTGGTGGAAAATGAGGAAAGGTTCCACTGCCGTTACTGCCTGTAATTCTGAAACTCTTAGTGTTGATGTTATTGCAAGGAGCAGAGCAGTTTTCCAAGAGATCTATTTTAATTCTGCTGTGTTAGCTGGCTCAAAAGGAGGTAAAGTTAATTTTTCCAAAACAAAGTTGAGGTCCCAAGTTGCAGTAGGTGCTCTAGGGGCGGTCTTATGTTTTTAACCCCTCTGAGGTACTGTTTTAACAGAGGATTAGAGAAAATTGGTGGATCCATGTTGTAATGAGCACAGATGGCAGAGGCGTGGATCTTGATGGATGAGAAGGAGAGGCCCTTGTCCAGCATCTCGCCCTTGTCCAGCATCTCAGTTAAGTATTGTAGTATCTGAGGAATGTTTGGGACAAGAGGGTCAAGGCTGTGATCTTGGTTCCAGGCACAGAATCTCTTCCATTTATCCGAATAGGCTTTCCTGGTACTAGGCCTTCTGGCCTCCAGAATGACATCCATAACAGCTTTGGAGAGAGGCACTGCTTGCTTGAATAAGGAATCTTCCATGCAGCTAGGTTTAAGGTCTTTAGCTGGCTGTGTAGTATTTGATTGTTGTTCTGAGACAGCAGATGTGGGATTGGAGGCAAAATCCAAGGTGGTTCTTGTGCTAAGCTCTAAGATTGGGTACCAGTGCTGGCGTGGCCAGTCTGGTGCAATCAGGATCATCCTTGGCTCTTCTTGCCTGGCTTTTATGAGTACCTTTGGCAGGAGAGGTAGTGGTGGGAAAGCATATACTTGTAGGTTCTCCCAGCTGAAAGGGCATCCACTTTCCATGCTTGTGGATGGTAACTCCTTGTGCAGAATTTTTGTAGCTGGCAGTTCTTTGGGGATGCAAACAGATCTATATCCAGGCTACATCATTTCTGTGTTATCATTCTGAATATTTGTGGAGTCAATTCCCATTCGTGGGGATTCATGATGTTTCTGCTTAAGTTGTCTGCCAGTGTGTTTTTCTCTCCTGGCAGGAATTGATAGCTTATAGCAGTGTTTCACAAGGTCGTGGCTTGTCTGCAGAGGGGGTAGGAGTGAGTGCCCCCTTGCTTGTTTATGTACCACATAACTGTGATGTTGTCTGTCTTTAGTAGTAGTTGTCCTGGATGCAGCAGGTCCTTGAAAGCTATAAGGGCATTTTGTACAGCTAGAAAGTACAGTTTTGTACCTACCATAAATGTAGATGTCCGAACAGGATAGCATCTGCAGTCATAACAAATGGGTTGTCCTGTCGTCAGGCAGCCCTTCGGTCGGCCGGATTCCAAAGTCTGGGTCGGCTTGATGTTGCACTTCACCCGACGTCATCTCTGCTGGTCTTCGGGTATAAAGGCATCAGCTGACGCCATTTTCCTCAGTGTTTCTTGCCCCAGATGCCAGTTGCCCTCTTGGAAGCTAAATTTTGGATAAATGCCAATGTTTCCAAAAAAGTAGAAGGCAAACACAAAAAATAAGCATGTATGTACATATATACAACAAATACACCATAAGAGACTCCCCAGCTAGCTAATAGGAGGGTAAATACCTAGGAGTACCACAGAGGGAAGGAGGGTGTAATCTGACTGCAGATGCTATCCTGTTCGGACATCTACATTTATGGTAGGTACAAAACTGTACTATGTCCTTCAAGGTAGCATCTGCAGTCATAACAAATGGGTAGAATACCATAGCCAACTAGGGGTGGAGGAAGAAAAATTATGGTGTAGTTAGGATCCCTTGCAGTACAGCAGTGGCAAACCCTGCTCGGGATCTAGAGTATAGAGGTAAATTATAATGCTTGGCAAATGTATGCACGGAGGTCCAAGTAGCCGCCTCAATAATGTCCTTGGTTGCCACCTCGTGAAGAAAGCTGTGGTAGTGGCTGTAGCCCTTGTAGAATGAGGTCTTATGTTCTGTGGAATTGGTTTTCCATGGTAGGAGTAACAGAATCTTATGCAATTTCCTATCCATTTGGAGATTGTCTGTTTGGAAATTGCTTTTCCTTCCCTTCCTGTTGCATAGGCTACTAAAAGTTGGTCAGTTTTTCTGTTACCTTTGGTTCTGTCCAGGTAGTAGCGTAACTGTCTATGTACATCCAAGGTATGCAGCAGTCTTTCCCCCCCTGTTCTGTGGATTGGGAAAGAAGGTAGGTAGGTGGATTGCCTGGTTTAAAGACACTCTGGATACCACCTTAGGCATAAATGTAGGATTAGTTCTCATGGAGACCCTATCTTGATGGAAGATTAGGAAGGGTTGTACTGCCATTAAGGCCTGTAGTTCCGAAACCCTCCTTGCTGAAGTAATTGACAGTAGGAAAGCAGTTTTCCATGATAGGTGTTGAAGATCTGCTGTTGCTGCTGGTTCAAATGGAGGGAGTGTCAATTTTTCTAGCACAAAGTTCAAGTCCCATGCTGGTAATGGTGGTTTCCTAGGAGGTTTTACATTCTTGATTCCTCTGAGGAACTGCCTGAGTAGAGGATGCGAAAAGACAGGTGGATCGAAGCTGTATTCTGAAATAGCTGATGCATGTATCTTGATGGAGGAATAAGACAGGCCTGTATGTAGAAGCTCTGCCAAGTACTCCAGGATGTTAGCAATATCTATGTTCGACACATCTTTTCCTCTTTCAGTACTCCAAATGACAAACCTTTTCCATTTTCCTGCATAGTTCCTTCTTGTTGAAGGTCTGCGGGCTTCAAGGATAATGTCTTTAACCCTTTGGGATAGGTCTGGGTTAGTTGCTGCTATGTGATGTTCCAGGCAGTCAGTTGCAATGTTTTTAGGTTTGGGTGCATCATGATGTAGTTGTTCTGAGTTAACATCAAAGGCATCAGGGGTATTGACCACATTCTCCCCCGAGATATGCTCCTCAGCAATGGGTACCAGTGTTGTCTTGGCCAATTCGGAGCTATCAGGATTATCCTTGGATGTTCCTCTTTGATCTTCAGTAGTACCTTGTGCATCAAAGGAAGAGGTGGAAATGCATATGCTGTCAGGCCTTTCCAACTGAAGGATAGAGAGTCCACCTTCCATGCAAGTGGGTGGCATGTCCTTGTGCAGAATTTTTTGAGCTGGTGATTGAGTGGGGATGCGAATAGGTCTATTTGTGGCATTCCCCATTTCTTTGTGATGGCCTTGAAGATGTCCGGGTGTAGCATCCATTCGTGAGCATCCGAGGTGGTTCTGCTTAACATGTCTGCTAGGGTGTTTTCTTTTCGCACAAACATTGCCTGTAACTGGATGTTGTAGCTCAGAGCCATATTCCAAAGGTCCAGAGTCATTCTGCATAGGGGGTATGAATGAGTGCCTCCTTGTTTGTTGATGTACCACATGACTGTGGTGTTGTCTGTCCTTATCATTAAATGGCCTTCTTTGAGGAATGGTCTGAATTTCTGTATTGCTAGTTTTACTGCCAGCATTTCTTTTTGGTTTATGTGCAGGTGCAGCTGGTCTTGAGTCCACAATCCTTGTATGCATTTGTCCAACATGTGCGCCCCCCAGCCTAGGTCTGAGGCGTCCGTTGTGATGGTTTGGCTTGCTTGAAAGTTGTGGAAGGGTAATCCTGGGTTTGACTGGCATGCTTGAGCCCACCATAGGAACTCCTGTTTCAGGCATGGGATTAGTGGGATTTCGGTTTCTAAGCTGTGCCTGTGTTGAGACCATAAATTCTTTAGGTACCACTGTAGCTTTCTCATATGCAGTCTGGCATGTGGGACCAAGATTATGCATGATGCCATGAAGCCCAAGGCCTGCAGTACTTTTCTTGCTGTTAGTTTGTTCTGCTTTGTTAATGCCAAGAAGTAAAGAGGAGTTTTTGTTTTTCTGCAGTTAGGAATGCCATTTGTTTTACTGTGTCCAAATGCACCCAAGAATGTTCTTGTTTGGGATGGTATCAGTCTTGACTTTTGTAAATTGACTGTGTATCCCAGGGCTTGTAGTAAGCAAATGACTCTTTGTAGATCTGTTGTCAGCTTGCTTTTGTTGTCCGCTTGTAACAGGCAGTCGTCCAGGTATGGATAAATTTGTATTCCTGTAGCCTGCAGTGGCGATTACTGATGCCAGGCATTTTGTGAATACTCTGAAGCAGTAGATAAGCCAAAGGGCAATGCTGAGAATTGATAATGCTCTGATCCTGCAAGAAATCTGAGGTATCTTCTGCAATTTGGTCGAGTATGGGGCGTGCAGGTATGCCTCCTTGAGATCTAGAGTTACCAGCCAACACTCCTTGCCCAGCATGGGAAGAAGTTGCTGTAGGGTCAGCATTTTGAATTTTGGGACAATGATGTATGTGTTTAAGACGGACAGGTCGAGAATAGGTCTCCAACTTTTCTCTTTTCTTGGTACTAGGAAGAGTTTGGAGTAGAATCCTTTGCCCTGTTCTGTTATTGGTACTCTTTCCACAGCTCTCATCTTTGTTAATTCTGCTATCTGCTTTAGAGCTTCTGTTTTTTGATTTGGAGGTAGGTTTGGCATTCCTCTTTTTACTGGTAAGGTGTGGAAGTGGAGCCTGTAGCCTTGGTCTATGGTTTGCAAAATCCACTTGTCTTTTGTGATACAGTGCCAATTTTTCGAAAATAAGGCTAACTTTCCGCCTAAAGGTGCTGCTATTTGCTCCCTGGTAGGCGGTGTTAGAGCCAAGTCACTGTGATTGTCCTGTTGTAGTGGCAGTGGCTGTGTCTGTGTCGTTATTGCCTTGCCACTGTCGCCTCTGTAGGCACCTCCTCTGGATTGATTTCTGCCTCTAGAGCGTCTATTCCTGCCTCTTTGAGATTTTGAGGAGTCTGGAAAGGACCAATTTTTGGCAGGCCAGTTCCTGCTAAACCTTGGGGACTGAACCTGTAAGAAATCCTTAACTGTTTGTACAGATTTTGCCTTTTCTTCCATTTTCTTCATTACTTGCTGAGCAGGTGTACCAAATAGACTGGCCTTATCCATAGGAGCATCTAACAGCTTTGCTTTAACATGATCCGCAAGACCTGTTCTTTCAACCATGCATGTCTTCTTATCACTGTGCCAGTCATGGCTGATCTAAATGAAGCCTCCAGTGCAGCATAGCCACATTTTAAAGAATGGTTACTAACCTGTTGGATGTTATTCACCATTTCTAAAACATATTTCTTATCTAAGGAGTCATCAGAGGACAGCTTCTTAGTTAACTGATCAAGCATAAACTCTTGGTATTGGATCATATGAAACTGACAGTTTAAAGCTCTAGCTGAGAGAGTAGCAGAGGTGTAAACTTTTTCCCCATCTCTAAGGACCTGGATTCCCTTTCAGAAGGAGTAGGGTTTTTTGCTGAGGTCAAGGCTACTGCCTTAGGCCCCTGGGATATAGTCTCAGGATCTGCAAGTGGGGCCTTGTATAGGTGGTGATGAGTGTCTGGCACCCTGTAAAATCTATCTGATTTGGCAGGGGCTGGAGGTAAAGTATCAGGAGCAGTGCAAACATCATTAAATGCATCATCCACAACAGGCAGTACTGGAGGTATAGCTAAGGGCCTATGTTGTGGTAAGTGCAGAAATGTCCCAAGCCTTTTTCTTGAATCTGAGAAATCTTGTCCCTGCCATTGGAATTGTTCTCTCATGGCATGTAAGGTTTCCCCAAAGGAAAATTCCTCTGGCGGAGAGGCAGATGGAATGGATTCTTCAGCATCGGAATCTTCATATGTAGACAAAGGAGCCTCTGGCTGGTCTGTAATGTCTGAGTCATCCAGAATCATCAGAGGACACTGGCTCGGGGCTCTGCTCTAGATCTCTTTTCTGGTGGCTGAGAGGCCCTGTCTGGGTGAGATTGGGATCCCCTAATTAAGGATATTAAATCCTCTGCCAGAGTAAGCATTTGTGAACTAGAAGTGGGCCTGTGTGAGGGGGCTTAACAGGCACTGATTTAACAGTTTTGGCTGCTTTAGCCCTGGCAAAGGCCTTAATAGACATGGCTGCAGGAGGCCTAGCAGCACCACGTGCTGGGGTAGAGACATCCAAAGGGATGGTGTCTGATAAATCACTAGGAACCACAGTAGTAGGCAAAATTTCTGAGGCCGATTCAACTAAGGTAGCAGGAGCCTCAGTAGTAGTCATGGATTCGGTTGAAGATTGACCGGTATTCTCAGTTTCGAAACAAACCCACTCGCTTGCTGCTTGCTGGTTTCGGCCGAAACCTGGACCGCGAGTGTCGGTCTTTTTCTTTGCTTTTAACAATTTGGGAAGTCGGAGTATCCGACGTCATAATGTACGCAAAATCTGAGCCGAAAAACTGTTCAGCAAACTCCGACCGACGCCTTGCGAAGCCGGTTGAAGGAAGCACAGGCGAACAGGCTGCTACGTCGTGGTCTGGGCCTAAGCAAGGCAGACAGTAAGAGTGGAAATCTTTATGAGGTATTTGTTTCCCACAAGTTAAACAGTTATTGACTTTTTCTGACATTGGCTGTGGCAAGAAAGAGTCCAACGGGTACTTAGCTTTTAGAAGTCTTCAAGTAGTATTCGGTAGTAGTAATCTCTGGATCTGACCGACCGCACTTGCGAACAGCTTCTGCTTCGGGTGCCACGCGGCAAGAAAGACTAAGGAAAATGGCGTCGGCTGATGCCTTTATACCCGAAGACCAGCAGAGATGACGTCGGGTGAAGTGCGACATAAGCCGGACCCAGACTTTGGAATCCGGCCGACCGAAGGGCTGCCTGACGACAGGACAACCCATTTGTTATGACTGCAGATGCTACCTTGAAGGACATTCTCTTTTTGATTGATGTGAAGATGCCTTTGTTCTACGGGCCACTTGCCCTGAATACATTTGCCTGCCATGTGTGCTCCCCAGGTGTAATCCGATGCATCTGTTGTCAGTGTTTGCCTGGCTGTAGGTTGTGTAAAAGGCTGTCCCTTGTTGAGGTGATAAGCTTGAGCCCACCACTGAAACTCCTGTTGAAGCCAAGGAATTAGTGGTATAACTGTTCCCAAACTTTGACAGTGTTGAGACCATACATTCTTTAGGTACCATTGTAGTTTCCTCATATACAGTCTGGCATATGGAATTAGTAGTATGCAAGATGCCATGTAACCCAAGGCCTGCAGGATTTTTCTTGCAGGGAGTTGGGCCTTTGTTGCCATCAATTGAAAGTATTGAGTCAGTTGTCCTTGCTTGTCTGGCGTGAGATAAGCCATCTGGGCCGTTGTGTTCAAGCTGGCACCCAGGAATATAATCTTTTGTGAGGGTACTAGTTTTGATTTCTTCTCGTTTACTGTGTACCCCAGGCAACTTAGTAACTTTTTTACAAACGCCAGATGCTTTAGAAGAATGTTCTTGCCCTCTGCTTCAATCAGGCAGTCGTCCAGGTACAGATAAATTTGAATTCCTTTCTGTCTGCAAAATGAAATTACTGGTGCCAGGCACTTTGTGAAGACCCTTTGCGCAGTAGATAAGCCAAAGGGCAGTGCAGAGAATTGGTAGTGCATTGAACCAGCTATGAATCTGAGGTATCTTCTGCAGTTTTGTCTGATAGGGACATTCAGGTATGCCTCCTTGAGGTCCAAGGTCACGAACCAAGCTTTCTTGCCCAGCATAGGAAGAAGCTGCTGTAGTGTCAACATTTTGAATTTCGGAACATCCAGGTAAGTGTTTAGAGAAGAAAGATCCAGAATGGGCCTCCAGGCTTTGTCCTTTCTGGGAACCAGAAAGAGTCTTGAGTAAAATCCTTGTCCTTGCTCCTGTGATGGTACCTTTTGAATAGCTCTCATATATATATATATATGAGTGCTGTAATTTGTTTTTGAGCCTCTGCCCATTGATTTGGTGGCAGATTTGGCATTCCTTTTAACCTTGGCAGTGTGAAAGTGGAACCTGTAACCTTGAGATACAATGTTGAGAACCCATTTGTCTTTGGTGATCATATGCCAGTTGTGATAGAAAAGTGCCAGTTTTCCTCCCAAGGGGGCTGTCAAGAGAGATTTGCTTGGCAGCTGTAGTGGGAAGTCATTGGGGTTGCTTTTTATATGGTTGGGGCTTGTCTTCCCCTTCTTTCTGGCCTGATGCAACCCATTGTCGAGGCCTGTAAGGACCTTGTGGTTGACCTCTACCTCTTGGACGTCTGTTATCTTCCCCTTTGAGGTCTGTTTGTAATTGGAAAGGACCAATTCTTAGTTGGCCAATTTCTGCTAAATCTAGGAGGCTGAACCTGTAAGAAATCCTCCACCGTTTGCATAGATTTTGCCTTATCCTCCATTTTCTTTAATACCTCTTCTGCCTCAACTCCAAATAACACATCCTACTGCAAAGGCGCATCCAATAATTTTGCTTTAACATGATCTGGTAACGTATGTTCTTTTAACCAAGCATGTCTTCTAATGACAGAGCCTGTAACTGCTGCTCTGCAGAAGGCCTCTAAAGAATCAAAACCGCATTGCAAAGTATGCTTTCTCACTTGTTCAGCTGCATGCAATAAATCCTGCATTTCTTTAAAATTAGGAGGATCTGAATCTGGAAGCATTTTTTGTTTCAACTGAGACAGTAAAAATTGCTGATATTTTAGCATGTGAAACTGGCAATTTAAGGCTCTCATTGCTAAAGTTGCAGACGTACATACTTTCTTTCCCCATCTGTCTAATTGCTCTGGAATCTGTCAGAGGGAACTGGATTCTTGGCTGATGAGGCCTTAACCCCTTTGGGTCCCTGAGAAATAGTTTCAGGGTCAGCTACAGGGCTTTTATACAGAAATTTGTGAGAGTCAGGGACTCTGTAGTATTTGTCAGGTTTAACAGGGGCTGGAGGTAAGGAATCAGGATTTAAGCTAGATTCAGTATACACATCATCCACAATATCCAACACTGGCGGAATAGCAAGGGGTCTGTGTTGAGGTAATAAAAGGAAGTCTCTGAGCCTTTTCTTGGATTCTGAGTAATCCTGGCCTTCCCAATGGAAATGCTCCCTCATGGTATGTAAGGTTTTTGTTTCTTAGGCATGGAGGCCTGTCCTGGAGAATGCTGTATTTGTTTCTTTGATTTTAAAGGAGGCTTAGACTTGGCAGAGGGTTTAATGCTTAACTGAGTAGGTCTGAAGACAGCCTCTGAAGCTGCGGGTAGCTCAGCTACTCCGGATCCCTCTGAAGGGATAGTTTCGGTAGGCTGAATAACTTGTGCGTCCGAAGGCCCAGCCATCTCCACGTGGGAGTCAGAGGCGGCCTGAGGTTCTACAGAAGCGGTTGTCAGGGGCTGCGAAGGCGTCTCGCTGAAAACCGGAGAACCGGCGACTGGCCTAGAAGAGGCTTCATCGTCAGTTTTGGGCCTCAGATGCCTATCCTTGTCTTTGCGCTTTTTATGTATTCCGGTCGTTGGAAGTTCCGATGGCATGGTATAATTGAATTTTCTACCAAAATAATGTTGGGCAAAATCAAACCGACGTTTAATAGTGCTCTTGTTAAACCTAGCACAAAACCGACCACCAGTGACGTTGTGGTCTGGGCCTAGGCATGGGATACAATAAGAATGGAAATCCTTATGAGGTATTTGCTTCCCACAAGAAATACAGTTATTAACTTTTACTGACATCGGTCTGAGGCAAGAAAAGTTTCAACGGGTACTTAGCTTTGTAGAAGACTTTGGTTCTGGATTCGGAATGAAAATCTCAGGAGACGGCCGACCGGCACTTGCGATCTGCTTTTGCTTCTGGCACCGTGCAAGAAAGACTGAAGAAAATGGTGTCGACTGTATCTTATATACCCCTGTCGCACTGACGTCAGGGAGGAGGCGACAGCAACCGACGCTGGACCAAGACTTTGGAACTCAGGCCGACTGGGGAACCGCCTGACGGCAGGATAACCCAAGTGTAATGACTGCAGCAGTGTAATACGATGAACATCCAGCACTTACTACCTAAAAGCGTGATGGAGGGATCTATGTTATTCTGAAAATGTTTACTAATGGCAACACGCTTTTCTTACTTCTGTTTTTTAGTGGAAAAGTTACCATCAAATCTGGTGGTACTGCTGTCCATAATATTGAGGGGGTTATTTGACCATGCAGTTCTCAAGATGTATTCGTTACCCAAACAAAAAATGTATTTTATGATTAAAGACCTTGGTGGAGAATTTGATGTAATGGGTGGCTTCACCAATAATCAATTTCATTAGACAGTTCGTTTAGTAAATGTAATATTTTTGGTAGTCGTGGATAAAAAGTTTCAGAAAATTGCCTTCTAGTTTTTTTGAGAACTTCATTAATTTTTATTATAATTTTTCCTTTCTACATTTTCTAAATCAAGATTACCAAATAACCATGTGTTGTACTTAAACACAAATTCTGTTAGACTGAAGGAAGGAGAAACCTATCATCCATGGCAGAAAATGAATTCTCAACTGTCTTTCACTTGAACTGCTTATTGTAGTAGCACTGATTTCAAGAGTTTGGTTACCTTGTACAGAATACATTTTAGCACAAAATGTGCACATTTTCAAAGAGAAGCCCAATAATGGTGGGAGGTTGGCATAATGGTTAAGGTATCTGCCTTACAGAGACAAGGCGCAGGGTTTGATTCTCACATGGGGTTACAAGGGCAGTTAGCCTAGTACTAATCTACGAACCTATGAACTAAACACTTGCTGTATTTACTTTTTCAGGTAAAGTTCTTGGTGAGAAGGGTTGGCAGAACTCATTTTCCAAGTTGAATAAACGCTTCAACAAAGTTGATAAACCTTGTAAAAATTCCACAGATCTTGTACTTTTAAAGAAATCTGGGTGCAACAAAACTTCAATAAAAACATTATCAGAGTTTATATTCTACTGTATGTTCATCTGTAATCACTATACACTTTTGTGGATCAAATGCAAGTCTCTCTCAAAAATACCACAGCACACTGTATAACCAATCACTTTTATGGATCAACTGTGCACTTAGCCATCTTTCAGAAATACCTTGGTACAGCAAGAATGCCTGTAAAAACCTGCTTCTTACCAAACATCAGCCTCTAGTATGACATGCTTGAGATACCACTGCATTGTTAAGTCACTTCATCAAGCTATATTTCTATCCAATGGCATTTTCCTGGATTTAAAGTAATTTAAATTCTACTGAACAATGCATTATTTACCTGGTCAGCAACGTAAAAGTACAGTTTTGTACCTACCATAAATGTAGATGTTCGAGTGCTAATACAGCTGCAGTCATAACAGATGGGTTCTCCTGCCGTCAGGCGGGTCCTCGGTCGGCCGAATTCCAAAGTCTAGGTCCGGCGTTGGTTGTCGTCACTTCTTCCCTGACGTCAGTGTGACAGGGGTATAAAAGAAACAACCGACGCAATTTTCTTCAGTTTTTCTTGCCCCAGATGTCAGGTGCCCCCACAAGGAAGGCAATACATAAATTTGTGTAATAAAGCAATGTCATATAATCAGAATACATTAGTTGCAAGCAAATACACCATAAAAGAATACCCCAATCAGGTAGTATGAGGAGTTGTTAGCCAATAGGTCTGTCCCAAGAGTGGAAGGAGGGAGGGAAACCTGGACTGCAGCTGTATTAGCACTCGAACATCTACATTTATGGTAGGTACAAAACTGTACTATGTTCATCGTGCATACAGCTGCAGTCATAACAGATGGGTAGAATCCCAAAGCTAAGAAAGGGTGGTAGGCACTAGGTGGAACTAGGAGGAGCCAGGATGCCCTGCAAGACTGCAGTGGCAAAGCCTGCTCTAGTTTTGGAGTATAATGGTAGGTGGTAGTGCTTGGTGAAGGTATGCACAGAACTCCAAGTGGCTGCTTCCAAAATATCTTTGGTAGGAACTCCTCTGAGGAAAGCTGCAGAGGTAGATGTGGCCCTTGTGGAGTGAGATCTGATGCCTGCAGGTACAGTTTTGCCATGAAAAGAGTAGCAAAAGCGTATGCAGTGGGCTATCCATTTTGAGATTGTCTGTTTGGAAATAGGCTTCCCTTGAGCTCCTATAGCATAGGACACAAAGAGCTGTTCTGATTTTCTGAAAGGCTTTGTTCTGTCCAAATAATAACACAGTTGTCTGTGGATGTCCAAGGAATGTAATAATCTCTCCCCTTTGTTTTGAGGATTAGGATTAAAGGTAGGTAAGTGTATAGCCTGATTCAAAGCTACCCTGGATACCACTTTTGGCATAAAGGATGGGTTGGTTCGTAAGGAAACTCTGTCCTGATGGAAGATGATAAAAGGCTGCACAGCCATGAGGGCTTGTAGTTCCGAAACCCTACAAGCTGAAGTAATAGCCAGAAGGAAAGCTGTTTTCCATGACAAATATTGCAAATCTGTTGAGGCAGCTGGCTCAAAAGGAGGCAAGGTCAGCTTTTCTAGTATGAAATTGAGGTCCCAAGCAGGTATTGGTTGTTTCCTTGGGGGTTTTATATTCTTAGCCCCTCTGAGGAACTGTCTTAAGAAGGGGTGAGAGAATAAAGGTGGATCAGTGTTGTATTCTGCAGAAATGGCTGAGGCATGGATTTTGATGGAGGAGAATGAAGGTCCACTGCTTAGCAGCTCAGCTAGATACTGTAATATTTGAGATAAATTCAGTTTTCCAGGATTCTGGCCCTTTTTCTCATTCCAGGCACAAAACCGCTTCCATTTTGCAGCGTAGGCTTTTCTAGTAGACGGCCTTTTGGCCTCCAAAATGACATCCTGCACCTCCTTGGAGAGTAGGGTCTGTTGTGATGTTAAGGAATCTTCCATGCGGCCAGATTGAGTGTTTTCAGCTGACTGTGAAGAGTTTTGAAGCTGTGCTGAGTCAGAAGAAGAGGCATTAGAGGTAGGGTCCATGGTGGGGAATGCGTCAGGCTCCTCAGGAGTGGGTACCAGTGTTGTCTTGGCCAGTCTGGAGCAATGAGAATCATCTTTGGTCTGTCTGCTCTGGTTTTTAATAGAACTTTGGGCAGCAGAGGAAGAGGTGGAAAGGCATAAACTGTCATTGTTGTCCAACTGAAAGAGAGAGCGTCCACTCTCCAGGCCTTTGGATGAAAAATCCTTGAGCAGAATTTTGTCAATTGGTGATTTTTGTGGGAGGCAAAGAGATCTATGTCTGGCCTTCCCCATGCTTGAATTATTTCTGTAAAAACTTGAGGATGCAACTTCCATTCGTGTGGATCTGTCACATTTCTGCTTAGGTTGTCTGCCAGCGTGTTTTCCTTGCCTGGCAAGTACTGTGCTTGAAGCTTGATTTGCAATTCCAGAGCCATGTTCCAAAGTGACATGGCCAGTCTGCATAGGGGGTATGAATGGGTTCCTCCCTGTTTGTTTATGTACCACATTACTGTCGTGTTGTCTATCCTTATCAATAGTTGACCTGGATGCAGAAGGTCTTTGAAAGCTATAATAGCCGTTACTACTGCTAGCATTTCCTTTTGATTGATGCAAAGGTGCTTTTCTTTTTGGGACCATTTGCCCTGAATGCACCTATCTGTCATGTGCGCCCCCCCCAGGCATAGTCCGAGGCGTCTGTTGTGATGACTTGATTTGCTTGAGGCTTGCAGAATGGGAGACCTGTGTTTGCTTGGCATGCTTGAGCCCACCACAGAAATTCCTTTTGAAGACATGGAATTAGTGGTATTATTGTTGAGACCATAGGTTTTTCAGGTACCATTGAAGTTTCCTCATATGCAGCTTTGCACATGGGATTAGTAGGATGCAAGATGCCATGAATCCCAGAGCCTGCAGGATTTTCCTTGCAGTCAGCCTGGTAAAATCTGCTAGTGTTCTGAAGTATTGAGTTAGTTGCCCCTGCTTCTCTGGTGTGAGGTACGCCATCTGGGTGTTTATGTCCAAGTTGGCACCCAGGAAAATTATTTTCTGAGAGGGTATTAGCCTTGATTTCTTTTTGTTGACCGTGTATCCCAGAGAATTCAACAACATTATTACATAAGCCAGATGTTTCAGAAGAATGTGCTTGCTGTCCGCTTGGATCAGGCAGTCGTCCAAATATGGGTATATTTGTATCCCTTGAAGTCTGCAGTAGGCAATTACTGATGCCAGGCATTTCGTGAATACTCTGGGCGCAGTACATAAGCCAAAGGGCAATGCAGAGAATTGATAATGGGTTGAACCTGCAAGAAATCTGAGGTATCTTCTGCAATTTTGTCTGATTGGGACATGCAGGTATGCCTCCTTGAGGTCCAATGTTACCAGCCAAGACTCCTTGCCCAGCATGGGAAGAAGCTGCTGTAATGTGAGCATCTTGAATTTTGGCACAAGTAAAAATGTGTTTAGGATAGATAGGCCCAAAATAGGTCTCCAATCTTTTCCCTTCCTTGGTACCAGGAATAGTCTGGAATAAAAGCCTTGACCTTGTTCGTGAGTAGGTACCTCCTGAATAGCTTTCATGTCCATGAGATCTGAAATCTATTTGTGCCTCTGCCCTTTGATTGTGTGGCAGGTTTGGCATGCCTCTCATTTTTGGAAGGGTGTGAAAATGGAATCTGTAGCCTCTGTTTATAATGTCCAGGATACATTTGTCTTTTGTGACAATATGCCAATTTTTTGAAAATAATGCCAGTTTTCCGCCCAAGGGTGCTGCCATTTGAGCCTTGCTTGGCATGCAAAGGGGAAAGTCATTGGGCTTGCTTTCTGAATGGCTGCGAACTATCCTCACCACCTCTTTGTGAAGGAGCTTGCCATTGTCTGCCTCTATACGATCCTTGAGATTGCCCTCTGCCCCTCGGGTGCCTGTATCTACCTCTTTGGGGTCTGTTCGTGGCTGGAAAGGACCAATTTTTGGAAGGCCAATTTCTACTGAAACGTGGAGGTTGTACCTGTAGAAAATCCTTCACTGTTTGCATTGATTTAGCTTTTTCCTCCATTTTCTTTAATACCTCTTCAGCTTTAACACCAAATAATACATCCGTTTGAAGAGGAGCATCTAGCAATTTAGCTTTGACATGATCTGGTAAGGTTTATTCCTTGAGCCAGGCATGTCTACGTATCACTGATCCTGTAACCGCAGCTCTACATGAGGCCTCTAGAGCATCCCAACCACATTGCAAGGTATATGTTTACCCACTTGTTCTGCACTATGCATCAAATCCTGCAACTCCTTCAAGTCTGGTTGTTCAGGTTGTGACATTTTACTTCTCAATTGTGATAACAGAAACTGCTAGTACTTTAGCATATGGAACTGGCAGTTTAATGCCCTCATGGTTAAGGTGGCCGAGGTATATACCTTTTTTCCCCACCTTTCTAAGGATCTGGAATCTCTCTCGGAAGGTAATGGATTTTTAGCAGTAGAGGCCTTAATTCCTTTTGGGCCCTGTGAGATAGTTTCTGGGTCAGCCGCATGGCTTTTGTATAAAAATTGGTGAGAGTCAGGAATCCGGTAGTACCTGTCAGGCTTGACAGGGGCTGGAGGTAAAGAATCCGGGTTAAGGCAGGCCTCCGAGTACACATCATCTAGTATGTCTAAGACAGGAGGTATAGCCAGAGGCCTGTGCTGAGGTAGCAAGAGAAAATCCCTAAGCCTTTTCTTGGAATCAGAGTACTCTTGGCCTTCCCAGTGGAAGTGTTCCCTTAAGGTATGCAAGGTTTCCCCAAATGAGTAATCCTCTGGGGGGGAGACAGAGGGAATGGACTCCTCTGCATCAGAATCTTCAAAAGGGGAGTAAGAATGTTCCTGTTCATCAGAGTGCTCTGATATAATGGAGGCCTGGTCAGAGGAGGGGGATTCTTCCTCCACTCTGGGCCTTTTGTCTGGGGGGGTTGAGAACCCCTGATAAAAGTAATTAAATCCTCAGCCATTTTGAGCATCTGTTTTTTAGGCATGGGGCCTGGAGAAAGGCCCTGTGTAGCTTGTCTCTTAGAATGCATGGCTGCTTTAGACTTAGTGAAAGCCTTGATGGAAAAAGAAAAGGAAGGTCTGAAGACACCTTGAGAGGAGGCAGACCTGTCTACATTTTGAGATTCACCACCAAGAGTGGCTTCGGTATCTGTAGTCGGGGTGTGGGCCGAGGAGCCAGTGACCTCAGGCACAGAAGACACTGCCAAAGATGTGTCATCGGTAGTCAGGGGCTGCGTAGGCGCCTCGCTGAGAACCGGATCACCTGTAGTCGGCTTTGGCGTGGTGTCGGTAGAGGCCGCGGACCTCGTGTGTCGGTCGTTATCTTTGTGTTTTTTAGACAAAACTGGAGTCGGAGTGTCCGACGACATAATATAGTTAAATTGTTTGCCAAAATAATCCTGGGCGAACTCCGCCCGACGTTTAATGGTGCGTTTATTGAATGTAGCACAAAAACGACAGACTGAGACGTCGTGGTCTGGGCCTAAGCAAGGAATACAGAGGGAATGAAAATCCTTATGCGGTATTTGCTTCCCACATGAAATACAATTATTAACTTTGTCTGACATCGGTCTGAGGCAAGAAAAGTTTCCCCAACGGCGTACTTAGCTTTCAAGAAGACTTCGGTTGCAAAATTTTCGTAATTTCAGGAGCTGGCCGACCGGCACTTGCGAACTGCTTCTGCTTCGGGCACCGCACGGCAAGAAAGACTGGAGAAAATGGCGTCGGCTGGTTCTTTTATACCCCTGTCGCACTGACGTCAGGGAAGAAGCAACGACAGCCGACGCCGGACCTAGACTTTGGAATTGGGCCGACCGAGGACCCGCCTAACGGCAGGAGAACCCATCTGTTATGACTGCAGCTGTATGCACGATGAACATCCAATCCATGCTGCATCCGTTCATGTGCAGAGATGAACAATGCATTCTGCCAATACACACATTAATTAAGCATTTCTTTTTACATTTTGTTTTTCAAAGAAATAGCAACTTAACACACAAGGTTATGGACAACAGCTGCAAATGAGCTTCATCCTGTATCCCTGTGTTTGAATCCCACATTCGATACTTCACTGCTGGGTGAAGGACTAATTCATGCAACCAGATCATGCTCCGAAGTCACTCCTGAAATGATACTATTGGGTCTAGTGGGTCAACTCTGTTAACAAACGTATAAATACAAACCATATCAACACAACAGAATAAAATGGAAAATAACACTTCCTGGAAAACACATCAGGGACTGAACATTTCTTTCAAGGTCATCTATCAAGAAATTCTGCTGTACCCGATGGCACAGATGATGCTCTACAATTTAATTTATTTATTTTAATTTTATTTTAATTTTTGTTTACCGGGAAAATCCAGCTGGACCAGGTCCATTTTCAGTGGAGGTCCGGGGAGAAAAGCTCCACAATTAAGGAGTCGTCAATACAGTTAAAAATATACAAAATGGTAATACAGAAGTTTACTTACAAGCAGGGATATTCATTAATTTGTTTACAATAAGTTAACAGGCATTGCAGGACTGAAATACAGTTAGATTAATATTTACAAAGGCAGTATCGACTGTCTACAGTTTTAGTAAGTATGCACAGAAAGAAGTACAAAGACCAGTGTGGCATATTCTAAGAGTATGTGTTTCTATTTGAATAGAATAGTGTGTATTCTAGACTGGAGTAGTTTGGTAAAAGAGAAGAGAAGGTATAGAGATTCTCAAGTGATACATGGGCAGATCCAAGTTGTCCTGAGATGAGATTTGAGTAATGTTTTGAAGTTGTTTGTTGTTGTAGAGGTTATATTGGTGGGGAGATTGTTATATTTTTTAACTATGATGTGGGAATAAAGGGTTTTTCCTGCAGTGTTGTTAGCAGTAGTAACGCTGAGGAGGGGTTTATTGAATGAGCAGAGGGGGCGACTGGAAGAGTGGGAGGTTAACAGCTGACTGACGGCTGGAGTTTTGTCTGGGTAGTTTCTGATGTTAAAGGCATAGGTGAGTTGTTGGTAAGCTAGTAGGTTAGGAAATTCTAGCCACTGAATTTCTTTTAGTACTCAGCAGTGGTGCATTCTAAAGGGGGAATTGTTGGCAAATTTGGCAATTTTGTTGTAGCATGACTCTTTATCCAGATCTGACTTTCTAGTATGGGTTAGGATTTGTGCAGCATAAGTAAGTGTTGATAGGAGGTGAGTTTGAGCTAGGGTGATTCGTGCTTTTGCTGTGAGACAGTTTTTGTGCCTGTATAGGGTTCCAATTTTTTTTTGAACTTTTTGAATGGTTTGTGCTATATGTAGATCGAATGATAGGTTGTTGTATATTTCAACTCCTAGGAGTTTTGTGTGGGTGGATGGAGAGATGATAGTGCCATTCCTAGATAAGATAAAGTAGTGGGGGGTGGGTTTTGTTTTATTAGGTGTGAACAGGAGAAGTTTGGTTTTGTTAGGATTAAGAATAAGTTGGATGTCAGTGATCCAAGTTTCAATAGCAGAGAATGATTCTTGGGCTAGGTGTTGTAGGGTATTGACAGATGGGGCTGCACAGATGAGAGTGGAATCATCTGCGTACTGAACTGGTGAGGCATGCTTGGAGGAGGTGTAAAGATAGAGAAAAGTAGTGGGCCTAAT
This sequence comes from Protopterus annectens, assembly GCF_019279795.1. NCBI lineage: Eukaryota > Metazoa > Chordata > Ceratodontiformes > Protopteridae > Protopterus > Protopterus annectens. The sequence continues at coordinate 1,294,782,825 of NC_056735.1, forward strand.
ACTGAGCCTTGTGGTATTCCTATAGAGTTAGGGAGAGGAGGGGATAGTTCATTGTAAAGACTGCTGTCTGTCTGACAGGTAACTTTTGAACCAGGAGATAGTTGGGGAAGTAAAGGATAGAGAATGAAGGGCATCCAATAGTTTAGGATGTGAGACCATATTGAAAGCTTTTGAGAGGTCTAAAAAGGCAGCAGATACATAGTTCTTGTTTCTATGTTGATTAACCAGATTAGTGAAGGAGAGAAGAGTAGAAGTTGTACTATGGTGAGGGCGGAATCTGTGTTGGGTAGAGGAGAGAAGATTTTTGTATCTAAGAATTGCATAACTTGTGAGTGTATGCATTTCTCTAGGAGCTTAGATAAGGGGGAAAGAATAGCTATAGGCAAATAGGTGGAAAAGTAGTAAGATTTACCACCTTTGTGAAGAGGTATAATGCAAGATATTTTCCATAGTTGTGGAACATAAGCTTCCTGAATGGACCTGTATATAAGGATTGATACTGGGTAAGATAGAGAGTCAGCGGCTATTTTTAGAAAGTTAGAGGGTATACAGTCTGCTGCTAGTGTGGTAGGTTTTAGTTTGAGGAGGAGGTTTATAATTTTTGATGTAGGGACAGGAGAGAGAATAAAGGATGGGTGGTTGGTAGGATTGCTTGGAGTGTTCCCAGCAGTTGTGGTTGGTGAGGTATTAGCATTTGTTAGTTGGCTGGATACAGTTTGGACTGAGTTTATGAAATGAGAGTTAAGCTGGGAGGCATATCTTTGCTGTTAGTATATGGGGAGGTGGGGTGGAGTTAGCAATTATTCCAGGTTTTAGTAGGGAGTTGATACTATGCCAAAATTTTTTTTTGGGGGGGGGGTTTGAGTATTTGTTTTGGAGACCTAGGAAGTAGCTTTGTTTGTCTATTTTGGTTTGTTTCTTGGCTAGATTCCTAAGTTGTTTATACTTTTGCTTGGTATGATCAGAGTTGTATTTATTTCCGTCTCATAACCAAGAAGGTCCAGATGAGCAGAATAAATTTATAAAGGAGGCGTCAGAAGAAAAACTCTAATGGGCAATAAAACCCTGGGAATTAAGTAGGAACAACATTCACATACATAAAGAATGATCAAACTTAGGAAACAGTACAAACACAATAAAAAAGTAATTAAGCATAATGTAGAAATCATATGTAGACTACATATTCAAAATACTACATAACCAAGAATTCAGGTCATACCAAAATGTATAAAATATAGGCAAAAGCCTGTTTGCCAAGAAATATTTGGAAAGAATTGTTAAACAAGCCAAACAAGCCACAGCACTGCACAAAGTTCATTCTATGTATGTACAACAAAGAAAGCATCATTACACAAAAACGGATCATTGTTATTCAAAAATAATCATGCTGCTTGGATAGCCAAACCAGCATGCCCGCTGTAAATACACCATATACCAGTAGAAAAAAGTATCATTGAGCAGCTAGATTTTTCTATCAGCATATGTTCACAGGACAGCAAAATACGAGAAAAATCAGGTACATTCTCCAAAAATAAATTATCAAAATCATACCAGATTTTCCATATATGTATGCAGTCCCTAATAAAAATCTCAGTCCAAAAAAAAACAAACCCTGATGTACTGTACAAGCATGGAAACTTTGAGTCTCGTATATCAGAAAAAGGTGGAAGAACAAGGAAGAACACTGCAGCACCTTTACTTAAGAAAGGTAAGCGATCTTTCCTTAAATGTCATTACATAATAGCAATAACCTATGACTGGGTATGGGTAATGCTCGATTTCCCCCTGGTTGGCTTTGTTTGATCACTGTAACAGGAAATGTCAGGAAAAAGACTTCAGGATGTAATAGTTTTCTAGAGAACAGCTACAGACACATCGGGAAACAAGAAACAGCAGACAGGAATAGCTATTCTTGTTAATTCATGTAAAAATATAACAGTTTCAATATCAATGCACCGGGGCAGTTCAGACATCCAATAAGAGAAGGGACAAGAAGGTCTGTGCGCATTTGTCTATCCAAGAACCTTTTTATTGCTCTTACATTGTGCACCTAGCAACTGTTTTATTCTTACTGTATGTAAAAGGCAAAGTGCTTAGAGCACCCATGTTTTCAATCATTCATGACTAACCTTATGCTACACCTTTTTTAACAGATTCAGTCACTGGGACAAGTGAACCACTCAGGGCAGAGACAAATGCTTTAACATAACTAGCTTTGATGATTCAAAACTGACCAGATAAGAAAAGTATTTGCACTTTTTAAGGGCTGCCTTGGTAATTGCTATTTTAGAAAAATCTCTCCAAGACAGCAATGCATTATGAATGAAAATGCCAGGGTAATACAGTGGTACACTCAAAGGGCACAGTTCACAGGAGATGTAGAATGCACCTGCATATCACAATCAATACTGAACTCTTTCATCCCCCATATTGTGGCAAAGAAGGGTGAAGTCCTGACTGAAGACTGATTGTCTGGGTCATCATCAGGCATTGGGAAGAGGATGATGGAAGTGAAACATTATTGCCCTTTCACCCACCTGGAGGGATGAGGAGGGGGTTAGTTCTTGCTCACTACATGGATGGAACCTAGAGACAGCAATGGCTGAATTGCCTGCACAGCATGCACAATCAGGGGAGCAGGAATGGACATGTGGGTAGAAGCACACACTCTTCCCTTGGTCAACAGCACAAACTAAGATCTACAGAGCCACTGCAGGGATTAACAGAGTGAACTCTAGATTCCAAGCAATTTGGTTTTGTGAAAAGTAGATCATGCCTGCTCAACCTGGTTGACTTCTTTGAGTCAGTCACCAAAGCTGTGGATGAGGGCAAGGCAGTTTATACAGCCCACCTCGATCTGGCCAAGGCCTTTGATACCATTCCCCACTCAGGAATTTTTGATAAACTCACCAAACTAGGCATCAACCCATATATCACTAGGTGAGTTGCAAATTGGCTTACAGATAGAACCCACAGTGTGAAAGCAGTGGACTCCAACTCAGACTGCTGACCAGTCACCAGTGGAGTCCCACAGAGATCGGGTCCAGGGTCCTCTCCTGTTTGGCATCTACTTCTAAAATGTCTAGGCCAACACAGAGGGACTCTGGCTGACCAAGTTCACAGACGACTGTAAGCTGAGAGCCATTATTAACTCCCCAAGTGCTGTAGGCATCCTACAGAAAGGCCTCACTGAGACCAATGACTGGTGTCGAAACCATGGCCTTAAGCTTAATGCCAAAAAATGCGTCATCGTCCCCTTTGAGGAAAACTCAGTTCTCACTATCGATGGGAGCCCACTGAACACTGAAGGCGTTATAAGAGATCTGGGGACACAGACTGACAGCAACCTCTCCTTTGACCACCACATTGCCACTGTGGTCAGAAAGTCCTTCTGTGTGGTACATCCCATTACCAAGGGTTTTGCACCCAGGAAGAAAGAGGTCATCGTCTCTCTGTACTCTTCCCTCATTGGGGCAGACATTGATTATAATGCCCCATTTGGCATGTACCTCACTTGATATATGCAATAGCCGGAATAGCCACAAAAGTACCACAAGAAGGGGATCCTAGGCCTTAAACACGTCCTACACAGATGGTCTCAAAAATCTCCAGCTATTCTCTGTCTCATATCATCTACTAAGAGGTGATCTCTTGACTTACAAAGCCATGTCTGACCCAGCTCTGTTAGAAATGCTACATCTAAAGAAATCCAAATCCCTCCACACCACATGCTCCAGAGACCTCAAACTCATTACCACAATCAACAGAACATGCTAGAGGGACAGGTTCATAACCCAGAGACTGCCCGTGCTCTCTAACAGACTTCCCATATATGTCAAGCAGAGCACCTCACTGGCCCTCTTTAAGAGAGATCTTGATGAGTGGATGGGAAATAGAAAGTTCACCCCAGGAATCACTGCAGTGGCTCTACTTGATAGAGGCAATGGGAACTAACATTGTGCGGCATGATGTCAGGGCACTTTTACAGGCTAGGCTTGTAAAGGCTCCAGGGCCATTAGCCTAGTACACACCTATGAACCTATGAAAGGGCTCTTGCCTCTCTAGGGAATTAATGAGACTGACGAGGTCCTCCAGCCAAGGAATGAAGGGGCTGCAAGGCTCATGCCCTGGCTGGAGAGCAACTCTCTCCTACCTCAACAGAAGAATGAATGGAGCCAACAGAGTGAAGGAAGGGAAGCCACTCGAAAAGACTTGGGACAGCCAAGAAGAAAGAAAACTTTTAGTTATGTACTCACCATAACTTCAGATGTTTGGGATCCATCTCGCCTACATTCTGACTGATGGGTTCAGAGCCGATCCCTCGGCTCCGACTCGGCACGCTTATGCCAAAGAGCGAAGTCTCTTATTGGCTGAGCTTACTATATCCCAGGATGCACCACTACCAGTCCCCAGATCTAGTTTGTCCGCATACATGCACACATGCACGCACTGCTTATATAACATCGTCAGATGAAACAAGATAAAACAGTAGAACTCAAAACCGTTCAATCTCTTCTGATCTCCAAGGCCGGGGGAAGGAGGGTGGGTATTAGGAATGTTGGGGAGTTGGATCCCAAACATCTGAAGTTATGGTGAGTACATAACTAAAAGATGTTATGTGATCTATCTCGCCTACATTCTGACTGATGGGACAGCCCTAGCACCTGAATCCTGGGTGGCTCACTGGAAAACACTCCTGAGTACCGTGGAACCAAGTGATGCTCGCCCTTTAGATGCCACATCCAATTTATAGTGGGAAATGAAAGTGTGCGGGTTGGACCAAGTAGCCGCAGCACAAATCTCAGAAATAGCGAGCTTGGAATGAAAGGCGATAGAAGTAGCCATAGCTCTGGTAGAGTGAGCTTTGATAGATGTTGTAAGTTGCTTATTTGAAGAGGAATAAGCCTGAGTTATACAATCTCTAATCCATTTGGAGATAGTAGCTTTTGTGATGGTTTTACCCAATTTATTATCTGAAAAGGACACAAACAACTGGTCTGATTTACGAATTTGCTGAGTCCTGTCTAGACAGAAGCGCAATTGCCTGTGAACATCCAATTTATGGAGAGTGTACTCTGCTTGGTTGGAGAATTTTGGAAAGAAAACTGGTAGCTCTAGAGATTGTTGGAGACAGAGATTAGAACAAACCTTTGGGACAAAAGATGGGTTAGGCCTAAGTGATACTCTATCCTTGTGAAAAATCAAGTACGGTGGTTTGATAGATAGGGCTTGAAGCTCTGAAACCCTTCTTGCAGAGGTAATTGCAACTAAGAAGGCAGTTTTCCAAGACAGATATTTTAACTCACATGTAGCAGCCGGTTCGAAAGGGGAAGCTGTTAAGGCGCACCAAATCAAGATCCCACGGCGCAGGATGAAAAACTGGGGTCTTAACAGCCCCGCACCTTTAATGAAAGTTTTGCATAATCTGCTGCTCATCAACGGTGGATCCATGAATTCGTGAAATTTAGAGATAGCTGCAAGTTGGACTTTAATAGTAGAGACTGAAGATCCTTGATTAAACAAGGATGTTAAAAATTTCAAAACCTCTGGAATCGGGGCAGTGATAGGGTCTAAGCCCCTGAGTTGAGCCCAGATAGCAAACCTCTTCCACTTACTGAGGTACAATTTCTTAGTGGTGGGTTTGTGGGCCGAAGATAAAATGTGAATAACTTCCAGGTCTAAGGTGTGATTTCTGACTAAAGTCGGAAGTGGAGGAGCCAAGCTGTCAACTTCAACATGCGAAGGGACTGGTGTTGTCGTCCCGAATGATGAATTAGCAGATCCGGGGTTAGATCCAAAACCCAAGGATCGTCCACCACATGTTTCTTCAGGTAGGGGAACCATACCTGACGAGGCCAGTACGGAGCAATTAGAATCATTGTGGACCCCAACTGAGAAGCTTTCTGAATGACTTTGGGGAGAAGTGGAACCGGAGGAAAAGCATAAAGTAGCCCTGTTGGCCAAGGTTGTGCTAGAGCATCCATAGCTGCCTCCCCCTGATGTGGAGTCAAGGAGAAGAACCTTTTGCACTTTGTGTTTTGTGGTGTTGCAAACAGGTCGCAGCACGCCCCCATCTTCTGACAACCTGAGCTGCTACTGTTTCGTTCAGGGACCACTCGTCCGGGGAGAGAATTGTCCCGCTTAATCTGTCTGCCAATATATTGATTTCCTGGAATGTGGGTCGCTACCAAGAAGCGGTTGGTAGCTACAGCCCATTCCCACACCCTCATGGCCTCTCTGCAAAGGGGGTAAGATCTGGTCCCTCCTTGTTTGTTTAGATACCAGACCACCGACATGTTGTCTGTGTGGATAGCGATAATGCCTTGAGGGAGAAACTTTTGGAGAGCCTGTAGGGATAGAAGTACAGCCCTCATCTCCAACACATTGATGTGGAGAAAGGTTTCGTCTGGAAGCCAGGAACCCTGAACTAACCTGCCCAGACAATGCCCCCCCACCCTGTCTGGGAGGCATCCGTCGTCAGGGTGGCCACCGGAGGGGGGATAACAAAAGGTCTTCCCTGATTCAGATTGGACGGGTGAAGCCACCAGCGGAGGTCCCGTTTGCACGTTTCTGTAATCATAATGGGGTGATTGAGGGGAAGATTCTGAAAGGACCATTGAGTCGATAATAGCCACTGAAGAATCCTCATGTGCAATCTTGCCAGAGGAACTAGTAGAACCGTGGCAGACATTGAACCTAAAAGTTGCAGGACCATCCTGGCTGGGGCTTTGGATCTTGAAAGCAGGGCTTGAACTTGGCCTTGTAAAGTTTGGATCCTTTCGGTAGGAAGAAAAACGCGCATCAATTTTGAGTCTATCTCTGATCCTATGAACCTTATGCGCTGAGAGGGCAGCAAGACAGACTTTGACCAATTGAATGTAATTCCCAGGGTAGCACCCAGGAATAGGTGGCTTTGAGGTTGTCCATTAGTAGATGACTGGTGGTGGCAGTCAGGAGCCAGTCGTCCAGATAGGGAAACACTTGGAATCCAAGACTCCTCAGGTGAGCAGTTACTACTGCCAAACACTTGGTGAACACCCTGGGGCTGTGGTGAGACCAAAGGGCAGAGCACAAAATTGGAAATGACTGTCTCCCAGGCTGAAGCGCAGATACTTCCTGGACGCCCGATGTATCGGTATGTGATAATAGGCGTCCTTGAGATCTATGGAGCACATCCAAACATCCTTCTCCAATAATGGGAGAATGGATTGTAACGTGACCATTCGAATTTGGATTTCGTGGACGGATTGGTTTAGTCTGCTGAGATCCAATATTGGTCTCAGGTCCCCTGTCTTTTTGGCACTAAAAAGAACCTTGAGTAATTTCCGGATCCGATCTGGTCTGTGGGGACCGGTTGGATGACTCCTTTTCTAGCAGCTTTAACGCTTCTGCGGCTGCAATTTCCCTTTGACTGGGTGGTGGGTCCGGGATTTTTGGATGGTGGGGGTGAGTGTGTGAAGGGAATGGTGTAACCTCCGGCAATAATCCGAAGCACCCATCTGTCCTGAGTGATTGACTCCCAGGCTTTTAGGTGCTTGGCAAACGGCACCCGACTGGCTCGAGCAGCACAGCCGGGCAATCCCTCATGAAGTGTGGGAAGCTGAAGAGCCACGAAAGGACTCGCGGTCTCCAGAATTGCGGGGCCCTCTGCCGCCTCTGGGGCGGCGTCTCCCAGAAAAATTTCCCCGTCCTCTGCCTCTGGAAGGGGAATCTTCCTGCTGTTGATGGAAAAACTTACGTGATTTGCGGAACCACATCTTCCCTCCTCCTTTAGCCTTGGGATAAGGCCGAAAGGGAGTGGAATAACTTGCACCTACGGCAGATAAAGTTTTCCTTCTTGCTCACAGCGGGTAAGAGTGTCTTTAACCTTAGGTCCAAACAGAGAGGACCCATCAAAGGGAGCGTCGGCGAAGGAAGACTTGAAGGCCTCCGCAAATTGACACAAACGGAGCCAGGCTTGTCTCCGTAGAGCCACGCCTGTGCCTGCCGCTCTACCAGCCCCTTCGGCCGCATATGAAATGAGCCTCATGGACGAGTTAGAAATTGAAGCAAGGATAGCCAACTGAGAGCTAACCGACTGGGCTAGCTGCTCAGGTAGGTTACCGAGGGAATCTGACAGCTCCTTGACCAGATCCCTCTGAAGCCTGGTAAAATGTGCCAAATAATTCAGGGACCTTAAAGTAAAGGCCGCTGAAGTCAGGGTACGCTTCCTGCGGTCCATGCTCCTAGACTCCTTATTAGGAGGCTGGACGGACGTTGAAGCCTCTGCCACGCCCTGTTGTGTAGCAGATGCCACCACCATGGCATCTACAGCCACGCCTTTTGGTCAGGAACTCCTTCTCGGGTGGGGCAGACAAAAATTTGTTAGGACGAGAGGACTGGTTCCACGGTATCTGGATGTTCCCACGCCCTCCGACAAACTAAATCCAGGAGCTCGTCGAAGGGCGGAGACACCCAGGAGGCGGAGGGCTGAGCCCCAAAGGCCTTGAGAAGCACTGACTCATCAGCAGAGGGGGGTTTGGATATCCAGCCGCCTCGTTGTTTGAGGATCTCTAAGATGTCTGCAAATGAGACATCATCCGAGGACGACTTCGGGGACCCCTCCGCATCATCAAGAGCAGTGTCCGATGTAATAGACTCGGGGGAGTCCACGTGCTTCCTCTTGCACGATCTCTTCCTTGGGGGCTCCTCTGAAGACAACTCCGAAGAACCCTCAGGAGGAGGGGAACCCCAGTGGGGTAACCTCAGGCCCAGGGGCTCCGCTGCCTAAGGACAGGGGAACTGCCAAAGACCCAGTCTCCACGCCCAGGGAAGGTGCCGGTAAAACCGGAGAGATGGCCGAAGAAGACTTGGCCAAGGCACTCCTCATAGCTCTGAAAGCCGGACCCCCAGAATCCTGGGAGTGTCCGGTCCCCGGAGCCATGATAGCAGACGGAAGTCCCGCAGCCAAAGCACCGAGAGGGAGGCTCGGAACCGACAGCATAGGTCCCGAAACATCACCCCCAGGTCCAGCCGAAGAAGTCCGTGTACCAAACTCGGACCCGAAGGCCGGGGTTGGAGTAAGGGTCGGAGCCGACCCTAAGACCTCTACCGCTCCAACAGCACCTGCTCCGACGGAGCCGAAGCGGTCGGAGGAGGAATGGCAATGGCATGGGCTGTCAGCTCCGAAGCCAACTGGGTCGGAGCCGAAACAAATTTTTGAAAGACTGGGGACTGGAACAGTCTTTGGAGCACCCTGTCTATGTCCGAATCTGACATCCTCGATGACCTAGAGGATACTGAACGGGTTCGAGATGGCCTCTCCACCGCCGCCAAGGGGCTAGGGATCGGCTCGAGGCGACTCGATGACTATCGGCGAAGGAATACTAAACTAGTTTCCATCGGTGCGAGGAGGGCTTGGCGCCGAGGAGGAAGTGTCTGAGCGGACAACCTCATCGGCTCCGAAACCAGTGGAGCCGATGAAGATGACCCGCCTCGATGCCCCAGCCATCGGCTCCGAAGCCAGAGGAGTCGAGACTGGTGGCATCGAGGCAGACCGTTCCGACCTCGGCTCCAAGTCCTTGGAGCCGAAGGAGAAGCCTGCCTATGTCTTTTGGCGGTCGGATCCGACGGACTGGTCGGAGCCGACCCTTTCTTTTAGCAGGAGAAGGAGAGGATGCTAAAGCTTCTTCAAAGGAGGGTTTTATAATGCCTTTCAATATGAGCTTATTTTTCCTCTCTTGGAGGACCCTTGAGGAAAAAGCGTGACACACGCTGCAGGACTCCTGCAAATGTTTTGCACCCAAACAATAAACACAGAGAGAGTGGTCATCTGTGATAGACATTTTAAAGTTGCACTTGGTGCACTTTTTAAAGCCTGAAGGCCTAGGAACCTGAGACATTCCGGTGAATTAGCCAAAACACAGTACAAACATTGTAATTAGAAGGACATTTTCTCTGCTTTGTCCTTCTTTTAAAAGAGAAAATATATGCAGTATAAAGGATCCCTAAACAGAACAGAAGTCACCTACAATCAAAAAGACCGGGAAAGGCCTTTCCACACAAGAGGTACTCCTAGTCAACACTCACAACACAAGAATTTACCAAGTAAATTTCACCAAACGCACTCTAAACACAAGAATAGCTGTTAAAACAGCTTTTTGTTGAAGAATAAAGAAATTCCTGACAGAAAAACTAGTGAAAATAATCACTACTTAGCTCAGCCAGCTCGAGACCACGTCTTCACTTGTTAGCGGCAAACGAGATCTGGGGGACTGGTAGTGGTGCATCCTGGGATATAGTAAGCTCAGCCAATAAGAGACTTCGCTCTTTGGCATAAGCGTGCCGAGTCGGAGCAGAGGGATCGGCTCCGAACCCATCAGTCAGAATGTAGGCGAGATAGGATCACATAACATCCCACTTTTTCAAGCTGAACATGTACCCACAGAACGTTAACAGCTATGTGGTGGTGAGAGGTGAAATTAGTTGGAAAAAGCAAAAGAACAGTTCCTAAGAGGGAAAAATGGCGAGTGGGAACAGCTACAAGAAAATGTCACTGTGCAGTCAAGGCCATGTTCACTGAAAACACCATGGGGGACAAATGTAGTCATGTGACCATTACAGGTGATGTCGACTATAACAGATACCTGCTCAGTGTTTGACAGGTCCAAATTCTGAAGATAGAGGCTATCAGGGCTAGTGCTGGAGCCAAAGACACTGGCATGAACCTCACAGCTCCAACTACAACCACTGGGACTGAGATTCCATTCAGCCTCAAGACCTCTGTTGAAGGTCTTACCCCCAAAGGCCAAAAAGCTGACCCTCTCAGGACTGGCATGAATGCTGAAGCAAACATCTTCCCAACAATGAAAAACACTGGCCATAGTCATCAGTACTGATGGTCAAGTCAACACAAAGGGAACTGACCAAAACTGCAAACACAGCCTTAAGACCGCCACTGAGGTAAATTCACCCAACACCAACATTTGAGGAACTCAGACTCACAGAGAAAGGAACCAGCACCGGTAAGGAGAACTGAGTCTCTAAACAATACTAAATGCTCTCTACTCAACCTGATACTGTTGGGAGAGGGAAGAAAGTCTCAGGATATCATCTGCTGAGCAATGACAGCTATAACCTGCATCACAGTGTAAAATACATTATAGTTGTAAAACGTTCTGACACTTGCACATATTTGCATCTGTTTTCTAACTTGTAATTTCTGTATTAAGGTACACCTGACTGCAAACATCTTTTCTAATGCTCTTGAGAGCTTGGTCTGTGGTTGTAAAGGATCAGTTAAACCAGTGAAAGCTCTACTTAAACTCAAGTTCTATATAAATGTTGTGACAGGATTTAACAGACCTAAAGGAAAGAATTCAGCAAACTTTCACATCAGACGGGAAAAAAACTCTCTTTTTCCTAGACTTGACTAGAGAAGGCTCCGAGACACAATAGGTTATCACAGAATTAAGACCTCAGATGAAGATGTAGAATCCTCTTCCTTGGGATGGCAAAATATCTTCACCTCTGGACTACTTCTAATTAAGGGTAGGGGAGTCATTCATATACTGCTCCCCATGATCAGTGCCAAACTTCTCCTGTCCATGATTCTCTCTCCAGCTCTTTTTCCCTATCCCTATAACTTCTCCTTATGTCTCCCTGAAGCATGGTCAGAGCTAGAGAATTAAAATTATTGATGCATTTGCATTTCACTCTACATATGAGAAGGGTTCATGTCAGTTCTAAATGGATGACTTCAAGATTGAGCTCAAGGCAGAAGCATAGTTGGTAGCAGATGGAATACCTTCCTTTCCCCAACAGCATTACTACTAAAAGACTCACAAACTTCACAGTCCACATTTAAATATCACCCCCCACCCCACCTCGACAAACACAAAGTGTATCTGTACTGTGTCTCTACACACAGCTTTTACAAGCCTAGCTGTCCTTGCCTTCTCCTTCACGCCAACAGATATCCTGCACTGTAGAAAAAAAAAAATAACTGCAAGAGAGAGAAATAAAACAAGCAAGTAAAACAAATTGATATATAAGGTGATAAAAACTGGAGGAAAAAAAAGAATAAGTCCTGAGGTCCAAAAGAGGCAAACGAGTCAGACTAATCTAGTATCAACTTGACACTAAAAAAAATTGTGAAAACAAATATATGGCAGGCAAAATGGAATAAATCCGTAAACTAACAGGCATGAAAATGTGCATCTAACTAGGGAAGGAAGCAATTAAAGTAACAAAAAATAACTGACAAGTTCAGCAGAATGAATGAGAACAGTACGTGCGATCTGAAAGAAATTACTTCTGTGGCTTAAACAGCTGATCCGACCAAAGGAAAAAAAAATCCCAAATTCTCCAAAATAGCCTCGGGCCATCTGTCACATACAAGCTCTAGGTGCAGCTAAAAAAATCTAGATGAAAAATTTCCAGTGCTGAGCACTTAAGTTCTAACAGCTTTCATCCTAATAGTTAATGAAGCTAAATACAGGCATCTTAGAACATTTTGTTTCTCATATATTGTGAATTCCTTGTCTGTGTTGCTCATTAGGTACTAAAGCTATAAATGTACCACTGAAGATGGACATCCCCAGTTACCAAATGCAATCAAATCAACTGTTCAAACTTATTTTTTCTCACGGAGTGCATCCATGCATCCTGGTCTGTGGTTGTTAAGTAACTCTAAAGTTGCAACACCAACTGGATAATAAGGACCCTTTCAAAACCACCACTGTGCTTTCCTTTCCCAAAGTGAATATACCCAAGGATTTCAAAAGACTACAGACCCACCTCTAACCTTTGTCCTTTAACTAAAATATTTGAAAAGCTACTCTATAAAGAAAATCTTCGACCATACCAACAAATACAGACTGCTGTCTAACGAATTTGGCACAATGAAAGCCCTGTACACAGTCATCCATATTACAGTACATGTTATTACAGATTACCTGCTAAATTACACAGCTCAACTTTGATGGTAACACACTGAACAAGTTCCAAAGTTATATATAATAAGTTTTACTTTAACCAGACCTTCTCCAAAATAGGCACCTTGAATATTGGAGTACTACAGGGGTCAGTGCTAGGATCACTTTTCTTTTCATTCTTCATAAATTATATAACCCATAACATCCTCTAACTGAAAATAACTATGTATGCAGATGACCTCCTAACTGGGAAAAACGCATCTGCATCTGAATTATAAGGCAAGTTACTAAACTGACTTTTTTCAGCTGGACTCCCCAAAAATAACTACTTATTAACACCTTACTGAAACAAGAGAATGTTATACTGTTTGCCCCCCCCCCCAAAAAAAAAATACTGTTCAACCTACCCCCATTACTATTAAAGGTCAAGATGAACAACACTGCACCAAATTTCACTGTACAAATATACCTCGGCCAAAAACTAGATCCCTCCTTGACCTTCACAACACCCAGACACAGTTACAAGATACTATAAGAAACCAAGCTGGCATAAAAATATTCTATATATCATCCCCATAAGCTCATACATCATTTGTGAGAAACAGCTCATCCTTAAACTTGAATACAGTCTACCTTTGTTAAGCAAACAGCCAAAAACTATAAGGCATTAAATAATGATTTTAATTTGTACTGTTAGTAGAAAGTACAGTTGTGTACACTTACCATAAATGTAGATTTTTTAATGTATTCACTGTTGCAGTCATCACACTTGGGTTACCTGCCTGCATGTAGCCCTCAGTCAGCCCGAATACCAGAGTCTTGGGATTTCTGAGTCAGATGCTGTTGCCTCTTCCATGACGTCAGGTCGTCGGGGGTGCAAAACAGGCAGCCGATCCAATTACATCAGTTTTTCTTGCCCTAGATGTCAGGAGCCCCCAAAATAGGAAGCAATTACATGGTGTGGAACACCTCCAGTAAAAAGTAAATAACACAGCCATAAAATATGGCCAAAAAGGGTAAAGGTAGAAAGCATAGAGAAGTCAGGGGGCTGGAGGGAGGGCAACCAGGACTGCAACAGTGAATACACTTGAACATCTACATTTATAGTAAGTGTACACAACTGTACTATGTTCTTTGTGTTTTAATGTTGCAGTCATCACACTTGGGTTGATTCCCAAAGCTGAGGAAGGGTGGAGGCAGTCAAGAAGTATTAGGGCTGGCTAGCAGGTCTTGTAAGACTGTTGTGGCAAATCCAGCTCTGGATTTAGAAAAGACAGATAAGTCGTAATGCTTGGTGAAGGTAAGGTGTGTACAGAACTCCAGGTTGCAGCCTCCAGGATGTCCCTGGTAGGGATTCCCCTGAGAAATGCTGTGGAAGTTGAGGTAGCCCTAGTGGAATGAGTTTTGATCCCCTGTGGGATAGGTTTTTCATGGTGTTTGCAGTAGAAATGGATGCAGTGTGACAGCCATTTGGAAATGGTTTGCTTTGAAATGGCCTTGCTCTCTGCTCCTGTAGCAAAACTGACTAGCAGTTGGTCAGTTTTTCTGAAAGGCTTAGTCCTGTCCAGGTAGAACCTGAGCCATCTGTGGACGTCCAAGGAATGCAGAATCCTTTCCCTTTTATTGAGGATTAGGGAAAAAGGTTGGTAAATGGATGGATTGGTTTAAAGCCACACTGGATACCACCTTGGGCATAAATGACGGGTTAGTCCTGAGGGAAACTCTGTCCGCATGGAAGATGATGAAGGGCTCCACAGCCATAAGATCCTGTAACTCAGACACTCTTCTTGCTGAAGTGATGGCTAGAAGCAAGGCTGTTTTCCAAGAGAGGAATTTTAACTCTGCTGTAACAGCAGGCTCAAAAGGGGGAAGCTTCTCTAGTACAAAGTTACGGTCCCAAGCAGGAGTGGGTGCTCTCCTCGGGGGTCTTAAATTATTAGCTCCTCTCAGGAATTGTTTGATGAGAGGGTGACAGAAGAGGGGTGGGCTGAGTATTTTAATGAGCTGAGATGGCAGAGGTATGAATCTTAATTGATGAGAAGGACAGGCCTTTGTGGAGCAGCTCTGCTAGATAACCTAGGATTTGAGGTAAGATGGGCACGGCTGTGTCCTTATCTTGAGACTAGCTCCAAGAACAGTATCTTTCCACTTTTCTGAATAGGATTTCCTAGTACTAGGCCTCCTGGCCTCAAGGATGACATCCAGCACCTGTTTGCTGAGGGTTGCTGGTGATGTATTCAGGGAATAAGCCAGGCTGCAAGGTTCAGGGTTTGCAGCTGAGGGTGCAGAATCTGTCTCTCCTGCTGGGACAGCAGAGGGGGTCTGATGTAGGTGCCAAGGTGGCACTGCTGTCAGACTGCGTTAGGAGTGGGTACCAGTGCTGGCATGGCCAGTCTGGTGCAATAAGGACTGTCCTTGGCCTTTCCTGTTTGATCTTGAGTAGTACTTTTGAGAGGAGGGGCAGAGGGGGGAAGGCAGAGATTGAGAGGTTTTCCCATGTAAAGGATTGGGCATCCACTCTCCACGCTTGGCTGTGGGGAGTCCTAGTGCAAAATTTGCTCAATTGATGGTTTTGGGGAGAAGCAAAGAGGTCCACTTCTGGTGTCCCCCACCTGTGGATTAGAAGTTTGAATTGGGAGAGTTTGAGTTGTGATCCAGTTTCCACTCGTGTGGGTCCAGTAGATTTCTGCTAAAGTCATCTGCCACTCAATTTTGTTTGTCTGGCAGGAACTGAGCTTGCAGGTGCACTTGATTGCTCAAGGCTGTGTTCCACAGAGCCATAGCTAACCTGCAGAGTGGATAGGAATGAGTTCCCCTCTGCTTGTTTATGCAGCACATAACGGTGGTGCTGTCTGTCTTTATCAAGAGTTGTCCTGGAAGGATAAGGTATTTGAAGGCTGTCAGTGCATTCTGTACAGCTAGCATTTCTTTTTGATTGATAGGCAGGTGAACCTGTCCTGGTTTTCATTTGACTACCATGTGAGCCCCCCCCCCAATACATAGTCTGATGCATATGTTGTCAGGATTTGGGCGGCAAGGGGTTGAGTGAAAGGGAGTCCCTTGTTGTGGTTGCAAGCCTCTTCCCACCAAAAAAACTCTGTCCTTAGGCAAGGAATGATAGGAATCACTTTTTCCAGGTCCTGAGAATGTTGACACCAGAGACTTTTTAAGTACCATAAAAGTTTCCTCATGTGCAGTCTTGCATATGTAATTAGGAGAATGCATGAAGCCATGAACCCTAGGGCTTGCAGTATTTTTCTTGCAGATAGCTGGGCTTTGTTGGGCCAGTAATTTGAAGTAATTTGTCAAATGAACCTGCTTTTCTGGGGTGAGGAATGCCATCTGGGAAGTTGTGTTCAAGTTTGCTCCCAGAAATACAATCTTTTGGCTGGGTACCAGATGTGATTTCTTTTCGTTGACATACCCCAGAGAAATTAGGAGTCTCTTTACAAACACCATGTGCTGAAGCAGCAATTCCTAACTGTCCGGATGAATCAGGCAATCATCTAAATATGGGTAAATTTGAATATTTCTCTGCCTGCAGTATGCAATGGCTGGAGCCAGGCACTTTGTGAATACCCTGGGCACAGTAGATAAGCCAAAGGGAAGTGCAGAGAACTGACAGTGCATAGAGCCTGCCATGAAATGTAGAAATTTCCTGCAAGATTCCCTTATGGGGATGTGCAGATAAGCTTCTTTTAAGTCTAGGGTGACCAGCCAGGAGTCCTTGGCTAGCATAGGAAGCAGCTGCTGGAGGGTAAGCATTTTGAATTTTTGTACCACCAGGAAGGTGTTGAGAATTGACAGATCCAGGATAGGGCGCCAAGAGTTTTCTTTTCTGGGCACCAGGAACAGTCTGGAGTATAAACCCTGTCCTCTTTGCTCTGCTGGAACAGGTTGAGTAGCCCTGATACTGAGGAGAGAAAGTACTTGCTTTTGGGCCTCTGCCCACTGGTTTGGAGGAAGGTCTGGCAATCCTACTGTAATAACTCACAGTATTTTCTGAGGGACTGAAAAAGCACAGTGTTTTCCCAGTGAAAACACTGGCTCACACTAGCAATTGTCTCAGAGAAAAAGACCCCCCCAGGGAGAATCAGAAACAAAGTTCTCCTTAGAGTCTGAATCAGAAATTTGAGGGGGGGACTGCATCTGTCTCTTCATCTTCCTGTTCAGATTCAGAATCTTTAATCTCTACAGGAAAAGAGGTACTTTTCTTTCTTTTACCAGAATCTGCTTTACTAGAATGATGAATACTCTGAATTAAACCCTGAGCCAGACTCCGTAAACCACTCCTGTTCAAAGAAATTTGAGGGGGGAGTAAATACAAGCTTAGCTTTTTTTTTTCTTTTTGACAGGAAAAATAGGGCAACTGTATTACTTATGGCAGCAGCAGCTTTCCTCGGGATGGGCACTGCATTCTGACACAATAGGGAAGTCTTCTATTTTCCCTCTCCCAAGATCGACAAGAGTGGCTCTTCCCTTGCCGACTGAGGGTACCTCTACAACTGCAGAGAATGTGGCTAACCTCTGGTCCATAGTGGCTGTTAAGTGCTACACCAGAGGGATCCAGGACAAAAGATGAGTGATCTGAGGTACAACAAATGGCCACAGCAGTCACCTACCTTTGGCTGAGGCAAACTGCTAACCTGCTGTGGTGGCAAAGGCCGTTTACTTAACTTTTTTCTTTTTGTGGCTGGAAGGAGGATTGACTGTGGGACTGGTACTCTGTCCTATGGTTATGCTGAAATGGTGCCTCTTTTCAGGGAAGACGAGCAGCAAATACTGGTAAAAACTACAAGTCTTTACAAGTCACTTTTTGACAGGAAAAAAACAATAAAAAATAATTTAAAACACTTTGGAAGCCCCTCTAAGTAAAATAAACAACTTCTTCACAGAAAAAAAGGTTTCCAGTTACTTCACACAACTTTTAAATGACAGGTAAAAAGAGCACTCCCATTTAAAAGTATGATACAGTCTCATCACAATCCATTAAAACAAACCTCCTAGCTCAAAATAACTTTCCAGAAGAGGAAAATTATAAAACGGCAACAATATTTAGAAAATAGAAAGTTTTTCCCTGCAAGGAACTTATCTGCTCAGCAAAGGAGCAGCACAAGCTGTCTATCGATCCTCAAACCTCAGAGAAGCATACTCTTCAGCAGCAGTAAACCTCTAATGGGCTTGGCTTCCAAACTTGTCTTTTAGTCAGCTCGTGCTGCCTGACAGTTTGGGTGCATGGAAGGTGTCCTGAAGCTTTAGACGCTGTCCGACTATTATACCTTTGGCAGGACATAACCCATATAGCTACGGCTACTGCAGCAGTCATTAATAAGATTAACATCTTTTTTGCTCCACAGAAAGAGATAAAATGCCTTTTAGTCTTCCTAAAGGACTTTGTTTTTCAAGGTAATACCCGAGCTGCCGATGCACATCCAAGGTACGAAAAAATCCTCGCCTCCCAATTCTTAGGTTGGAAAAAACACACTGAAATTGATGGACTGATTAAGAGTAAGCTCTGAAACCACTTTCAGCAAGAAAGAAGAATTAGTACTCAACATAACCCTATCCTTGTGGAAAACAAGACAAGGATGCCCCATCATGAGAGCTTGCAGCTCAGAACCTCTCCTAGCAGATGTTAGAGCAATATGCAAAACAGTTTTCTATGTCAAGAAAGTACAGTTGTGTAAACTCTTACCATAACTGTAGATGTCCTTCTCTTCAAAGTTGCAATATTCTTTACCTTGGTGATCTCCTGCCAAGGATAACCCAACGTCTGGCCACTATACCAAAGCCTTTAGCTTTTGTATGCACCATATGTCACACATATGCTTCCTGCACAGGGAGTAGGCAATAAAAGGTGATCTATGGATGCAGTAACCCAGAACTGATTTGCCCCAGTAGAGAACAGCCTCTAAATGATAAAAATAGGCTATTTACATAAAAATGGAGAAAATGCAGATGGAAAAAGGGGGACCCTTGGCCATGAGGGTAACCAAATCAAAACCCAAAGAAAAAGGGGTGGTGGAGGGAGGGACTGAATACTGCAAAGGTGAAGAGATTGACATCTACTGTTATAGTACTATTTTACACAACTGTACTATGTCCCTCTATATCCCTGTTTCAGTATTCTTCACCTTAGGGAGAATAACAAGCTCAAAAAAAGGAGTGAGAGGTTGAAGGTTAGGAACAGCCCTCAACAAACTTAATGCAGAATGGCCCTAGCAAAACCTGATCTGGCCATAGGAAACCATATGCAATTTATAATGCTTAATAAAGGTATGCACTGATGACCAATTAGCAGCTCCAAGAATGGAATTGGTGTCCAGACCCATGAAGGCGGCACCAGAAGAGGCAGCAGCTCTAACTGAAGTAGACAGACACTTGCCATGCAAAGAACAGAAGGAAATGTCTTTAGATATCTAGGAAGAGATAGACTGCTTGGAAACAGCTAAACCCAAAGTCCTGGGATGAAAAGAAGACAAAAGCTGGTCAGACTTATGAATGGTCTTAGTTTAATCCAAATAATACCCAAGCTGTCTGTACAAATCCATGTACGCAGGATCCTCTCACTAGCAGACTGAGGAGAAGGGGAAAAAATTGAGTTGTACTGCATAATTTAAGAACAACTCATAACAACCATGGGCATCAATGTATTAATACGAAATGTCTCTGTGAAAAAACAAAAATGGAGGAATGGCCATAAGGACCTGAAGCTCAGAAACTCTCCGAGCAGATGTAAGAGCAATCATTAAGGCAGTCTTACAGGGGCAATTTTGCAGAGAAGCTGAAAATGCAGGAGTCCAACTCATTTTCTTTCAAAAAAGAATTATGGTCCCAAGGAGGGTGAATAGGCTTCCTTGGGAGGCCTAAGATGCAGGATACTGTTAAGAAATTTTTGACCTGAAAACAAGAAGACCAAGGAGGATTCAAGGTCAGATAAGCAGAAATAGCTAAAAATGGGCTTTCACAGAAGAATAGGCCAAGCTAGACTGGAACAACTCACAAATAGGAGAGAACCAGAAGGAAACCCACTGAAAAAGGGTCTTGGCTAAGAGAATATCAACAGAAATAGAAAATCTTTTCCATTTGGACACGCAAGACTTTCTGGCTACGGGTTTTCTTGCCTCTTGTAAAACCTGGAGCACATCTTCAGAAAATAGGTGCTAAAAGGGATCAAAACCATACCACCCACGGTGTCAGGTGAAGAGTGGACAACTGAGGATGGATGAGTGACCCCTTGTCCTGTGTGAGGAGGTCCAACCGGTGAGGTAACGTGTGGCTGATTGCCCCTAGCCAGATGCAATAAGAGGGTGGAACCAGTGCAGTCTTGGACAAAAGGGAGATACTAGTAAGATTTTTGGGAGTCCAGCTGAATTTTCTACAGGACTACTGGAAGTAGAGGAACAGGAGGGAAAGCATACAGAAACATCACCTTCCAAAGGAAAGAAACTTCTTCCATGTCAGATGGTATGGTACTAGCGAACAGAAAAGAAGGAGCTGCCTGTTCAGACAGGAGGCAAAAAGATCTGCCTGAGGAATACCTCATCGATGGACTATGTCCAAAAACATCTCTGTGACGCCATCTATTTGTGAGCCTGTGTTTTGGACCTGCTCAAAGAGTATGTAATTAGATTGTGTTCTGAAGGAATATACACTGCCTGAAGAGTTAGCTGATAATCAACAGCCAGAACCTAGACCTCAAGAGCCAGCCTGAAAAGAAGTTAAGACTTTGTGCTCTACTGGTTGTTGACATACCACATAATTGTGGTGGTGTCTGTGTAAACCTTCACGGGGCCTGGAAAGCGCATTGGGTGAAAAACCTGAAGGGTCAGAATCAAAGGTCTCTTCTCTTTGATGTTGGTTGTTCTGACTTTTGATGGAGGAGAAGAGATCCTGAGCTTTCAGGTGACCAAAGGAAGCCCCCCACCCCATGTCTGAAAAGTCCGTGAACAGGTCTTGAGAAGGAACCAAAGGCTGAAAGGGTAGGCTGGATTGAGGGTACCTTGCTGAATCCACCACTTGCGACAAGGAAGGAGGTGAACTCTGAAATCCAGAGGATAGCAATGCTGAAGCCAAATAGACCTAAGGTACCACTGAAGCTTCCGCATAGGTAGTCCGGCAAGAGGGAGCATTGGAATAGAAAAGGCAATGAATCCTAAGACTCAAGGATACTCCCTGACCGGAATAAAGGCACAGGAAGAAGAGAGTGAAGAAGGCTGTTAAGGACAAAATCTTTGGAGGTAGAAGCCAGGCCAACACTGGCACTGTCTGAATCCTGAGGTTCAAATACATGTGATCTTGAGGAGGAGTCAGGACAGAACCCCAGACTTTGAAGAAGAGTTATGGTGAACTCAATACCCTGTAACAGGCAACTAGCAGAAGGTGCCTGAATCAGCACAGCATCTAAATATGGAAAAATCTGAATGCCTTGGAGCTTGCAAAAGGCAATCACAGGAGCTAGACATTTGTGTATACCCTTGGGGCAACAGAGAGGCCAAAGGGCAAAGCAGAGAACTGAAAATGAGAGAAAGAAACAGAGAAACAAAAACTTCCTGTAAAGAAGGTGAATAGGAATGTGAAGTTAAGCATCCGGCAGATCCAAGGACACCAGAAAAGCCTGTGGAAGCAAAAGAGGAACCATGGTTTGAAGAAAAGGCATCTGAAAGGAAGGAACCTTGAGAAAGGTACTGAGCAAGGAAAGTTCCAGAACAGGCCTCTAAGTGCCCTCCTTTCGAGGAAGCAGAAACATTCTGGAGTAGAATACCTTTCCTACTTGGGAAGGAGGGACAATCTAAACAGTTCCCTAGTCCACACCAGGGACTCAACAACCTCTGAGAAATAAGGAAGCTGCTCTCAAGGAGGTTCTGGAATCCCTGAAAAAGTAGGGAGACACTTCCTCATCATGAAGTAACCCTGACAGATGATGGACAGACCCCAAGAATCTGAGGTGATACATTGCCAGTTTAGAAGACAGAGGGAAAGCAGAAGAGACAAGGGAACCTGGCCAAGGGTTTGGGGGGGGGGGGTCAAAATGTCAGCGAGAGAGAGAGAGAGAGAGAGAGAGAGAGGCAGACTTGTCACAAAGTACACTTCTGGGCCACAGGAACCTGAGAAGACTTAGCAAGAAGAGCTAGCCTACCAGTCTTCCTGCCTTTACTGGACTAACGAGGCTGCCTGCAAACAAAAGCAGACCTAGTAAGATATTTTCTCTTGAACTTGGGGATGGGGAAACACAAAAATGTTTAAGGTCCTGCAAAGTTTACCTTTTTCTTGAAGAGACAGACATAGCAGCAGCAGTCCCAAACAGATTTTTATTATCTAAAGGAGCATCCACCAGTTTGGCCTTAATGTCCTTGTAATGACCATAGATGAAGCCAAGAATAATGCCTCATGACAGACCCAAAGGCAGCAGCAGCATCATAGCTGAACTTGAAAGAGTGGCAAGCCACCTGAGAGGCAAATCGCATAAGAGAGAGATCACAAAAGTTTCCATTAGAATCAGGGAGGTCAGAAACAACCTTACAAGCCTGGGCAGTCAAGGCCACATTATATCTGGTCATATGGGTGTGGTAAATAATGGCCTTTAAGGCCAAGGTGGCAGCAGTACAGACCTTCTTTCTGATCCTCTCCATGGTGCTATTATCCGATCCTCTCCATGGTGCTATTATCCTTATCTGAATGGCAGGAGCCTGGTAGAGGGCAAAAGCTTAGAAGACTTGTGAGGAGAGACTGAGCCAACAGCAAGATCAGCAGGAGGACACAAACAGGAATTGACAATCTTCAGGAAACTTACAGAACCTGTCTTAGCACCAGATAACTGAGAATCCAGAGTCTTAGAGGCAGCTATAAAAGTGTCCAACAAAGCAGCCAGCACAGGTGGTACTGCAGAAGGTTTAAGTATATCCACCTGAAGCAACTCATAATACCTCTTCTGGAGAGCATACAGCAGAGAAGAATCCCACTAAAAGTATTCTATCGTTCTGGCTACTGTGTTCCCAAAAGGCAGTTCATCCAAAGGAGACTCAGGGCTAATTGACTCCTCTTCATCAGAGCCACAAGCCAAGGGAGAAGGCATCTGAGAAGTATAAGACAAAGACCCCTCATCAGACTCTGAATCCTCATCTGGGGAATCAGGTTCCCTACGCCTTTTAGAAGGAAATGAAGTGAAGTCTAAGGTGGAGTTAGCACAGAAACCCCCTTGGTGCGACTTCAGGGGCATTAAGGCAGTAAAACTCTTGCCATTCCCTTTGAGGGTCCTTAGGATGTACAGAAGAATGTTTAGTCTTCTACTTTTTTCTTGGTAGGGACATCAGCCTTAATAAACACTGGAGGTTCTGACCCTTGACGAGATTCAATAAGAGTACCCAGAACCTCTTCTTGACCAGAATCTGCAGAATCCCTCTAGGGCCCGCAAAGATAACCAATCTCTGTTCCCCCTTGATGTCTGGAACAGACTACCACAAACTCTCAGAGGACTTGTGAAAGGAAGGATCCTTGTCAGCCTCCGACATGGTCATGACAGAGTAATCTAATGTCAACACTGGATGACCTACAAAGCTATCATCCACTTGTAGAGAGACATCCAATGGAGACTGGACAGCCAAAGCATCCGGCAGAGATTTCTTGGCATTCTTACTTAATGAAAAGAATCTTGAGATTAACTGATTCCACTATGCTACCCTGGGGGCTAGCTGTTTAAGTCATTGATTCTCAAGACAGATGGCCAGGAAAGACAACCAGCCTCTAAGAGTCTTGGGCACAAACGCCTAACAAATACTACAGATGTATGGTTGTGGGAAGCACCCAAACAAAAGAGACACTGATCGTGATGATCCTTATGGGGAAATCTGTCTCCGCATTGACATTTTCTCCTTGGATGACCTGAACTCCAGGTAACCAAAAGAAAATAAGGCCAACAGTAAGGACCCCGACAACACACTTATCTGACAGCTAGGAATCAGAACAGCAAACAACATTCAGACAGACTATCAATGATGGTGTTTGGACTGGTGGCAAAGAAGATTTAAAGGCTTTGGTACACTGGTCAGACATTGGGCTATCCTTGTCAGGATGTCCCCAAGATTATGAATACCACAACAGTGATATAGGAGGACATTTTGAGATTAGCTTGACCTTTCTGTTCAAAAGGTGGCAAAGTCAATTTTTCTGCAAAATAGCTGAGATCCCACAAAGGAGGAATTTGCTTGCAAGGGGGTGTCATAAAAGAGATGAAAGAGGGGGATCCACAGGCAGGCAGACAAGCAGGGATGGCCACTAACTGAACCTTAAAGGATGCATACAATAAGCCATCCTGAAGTAGCTTACACAAATACCTCAAGACCAGAGGGATATTAACCTCAACAGACTCACTATTCACATCTAGGCACCACTTGGAAAACCTCATCCGTCTTTAAATACAAAAGTTTTTCTTGTAGCATTTTTTCTGGCCTCTTAACATCTGCTGCACATCTTCGTGAAAGAGGTGCCTAAAGGGAGTCAAAATTGAATCATCCAGGCTGTCAACTTGAATTTCAATTGGTGTGAACCAGTCACCCCAGAGACTGCATGAACAAGCTCGGAGTGTGAAGGAGTTTTTGATAATGTGGCCAATACCATTAGAAGGGAGAACCAAGATTGTTTGGGCCAACAGGGAGTCATCACAATGATGTTTGGCATTTCTCTGAACTTTGAGAAGTACCTTCTGAATCAGAAGATCAGGTAGAAATGCATAAAAGAACATTCTTGTCCAAGGGAACAAAAAGTCATCTCTGTACTTCGAAAGGCTGCCAGTATGTCTGAAATAGAATTTCTCTAGTTGTCGGTTTTCAAAGGAGTCAAACAGATCTACTTGAGGCTTTCTCCACATCTGGACTAAATCCTGGAGCTCTACCACCTTGAACTTCCACTTTTGCAGATCTGCACAGGATCTACTCAGTCTGTCTGCCACAACGTTCTAATCTGATGGAATGCAAGAAGCATGAAGAGTCACAGAATACTGAGAAGCCAGCTGCAAGGCCATCACTGCCAATCAGTGCAGAGGGCATGATCTTGTACTCAAGTTTGCGGAGACAAAAAGATGGTCTTTTCACTGCCATCAATAACCGTTGTCCACAATGTTAAGGGCCCACGTGTTGGAAACCACTGATGGACAAAGCCTTGTTGACGGACAACTTGGGAGATACAGCACCAGAAGAAGATCTGAAAGACGGGTGCCTTACGTTGGCATAGTAATAAGTTTGGGGGGTCCATTTTGGGAAAGGGACTCCTCTTGGACTTGATGGCACTGTCATCCTGACACTTCCTTGTAGCACTTTAGATATTTTCAGACTGGGACTTCTCTTTAAGAGGCTGCTGAAAATTACCCTGTTTAAATGAGGAAAATTTAGGAATATGAAACATTTTTGACAGACCTTGCAATTTACCTCTGACATCCCTGTGTTTAAGGATCTGACTAGTTTCAGTATCAAACACACAATCAGGCTCAATGAAAGCATTCAAAATGTCATTTTTTAAGTCATCCGAAAAATTCTGACCATGCAACAATATACCCCTTCATCACCACAGACCAAGCTACATTTCTAGAAATAGTGTCAACCCTAAGATGCAATTTAAAGCATGTTTTTACACCTGAGACACACTGGAAATTATATCTCTGACAAACCTTCTACTCAACCGGCAATGATGCAGCAAACTCTTATTAAAATATTCATGCATCTCAATATAAATTTCCAAATAAAAACACCAATAGTTACATATTTTAAAAGCTACTGTACTGGACTATGCCATCTTCTTCCCCTGAGATTTTAGCCACTTTCCTGGTTTATCATGAGAGACCAGATTTGTAGAAAATAGACTTATTAAAAACTGTAGCTGGAGAGACAAAAGACAGAGCCACAGACAAAGGGCCCTGGACAGCCTCAGCAAGCAAGGGAGAACTGCATGTTTTCTTTAAAACATCCTCCAATGCCAGGATCACAAGACAGATAGGCTAAAGGATAGGAGCTCCATCCTCCAAAAGATCATAAATGCTGCCAATCTCACATGCAGCAGAAAACTGCTTACAACTACATACATAAATCTAGTCAATGATTGGGGAAAAAACAAGCATTTGTTTGGGTTCCTGTATCTGCTTATCATCAGAAGAAACTGAGTGAACAGATTCAGACATGTCCGAACTCTCAGCCATACAATCTTCTTCAAAATCAGGATCCAAAGCAGAAAGAATGAGGGTGGAAATACCAAAGTTGCTATTAACCCAGAAGTGCTTGTCATAATCAACTGCTTGAACAATGGACAGAGCCAACGCCATCATCTCTGGTAGTAAACCTGGAACAGACTGTGGCTCAACTACATGTGGGATTTTTCTCGCTTTTCTTTGCATGCACAACAGTAGAAGGAAAATGCTCAGAAATAAATTTTTCAACCCTGGCAAATTATGCACCCTTGACTTCCACTGCACCCAAATTATTTGGTTCTCCCAGATCTGAAACAGGCACTAGTACAGCCACAGAAGATGCGTCTGTCATGCCATGCACAGTTGTGATACCAATACCAACACCACACCAGAGAACCTGGAGGTAAAATAAGGCAAGTTTTCTGATAGCCTACACTTAGCTAAGTGCTACTGTGAAGTCACAATCCATAGGCTAAGGCATAATTTTGTTTTACTTTTGTGCTTTTCAGGTGCAAAAGAGGCAGATGGTCAGGTCAGGAAAAACTACTGAAGAAACTGCACTTCCAGTAAGTAAAGGGATAACACTCCTATATTCTCACTTAAAATATAAATGTAAAGACTATTATTTAAACAGAGAAACAAGTAGAATTCTGTACTAAAGAAACAGCAAGTAATTCAGTAATTACACTAAGCACCAATTTCATTTCATCAATCCCCCCTATAATATTCAATAAATGGTTAATTTCAGATCCATGTGTATAAAAACAGTGTACATTAGCCTAATATAAAGAAATCAATACAAGTTGTACCTCACAATTCAGCCACCTTAAAATTCAACTGTGCTTTCAGCCATCCGAGCATCCCGCAATTCAACTGCCATCTCGCCAGTTGACCTGGAAAGGATGCTGAAAAGTTGTTTATTGTTTCCTGTTGTTGTTGTGTTATTTATGTAGTGCAGTTGTCCTGTTGTTGTTGTTGTGTTATTTATGTAGTGCAGTTGTTTCTTAAGTATTGCGAAGAAGTGAAGAAATGGGGTTAAAGAAGAGTGAAAAAAAGAGAGATACTGACAGGAAAAAAAAATGTCTGAGCATTGAAAAGAAGAAAGAAATTATAGGTAAAATTGAGAGACGAGGTAAAAACAGGACGAACAGCAGAACAGTATGGAATGCCTAGGTCTACAGTCTCAACATTTTGGAAAAAACGGAGGCAGCATCATGGGTGCTAAGGTGTCAGAAGGAGCAAGAAGGGTTTTGGACAAACACAGAAAAGCAATTCATGAAGATATAGAGAAGATGCTTCTTGTTTGGATCCAGGAGAGGCAGATGAAGGGAAATCCAATAACTCAGACCATGATCTGTCAGAAACCTAAGCTCATCTTTGAAGACTTACAAAAAAAACTACAGGAAGTACCTCACAGCAAACAGAGGACTTTAAAGCAAGGAGGGAATGGTTCCACAAATTAAAAAAAAGTGGCATTCACAATGTTCCAAGACAAGGAGAGGCAGCTAGTGCTGCAAAGAAGGTGCACAAAAATTTGTCAAGGAATTTGAAGAATTGACACAGAGAGAAGGCCATCTCCCAGAACAGATATTTAACTGCGATGAAATGGGGCTTTTCTGGAAGAGGCTGCCAAGTAGAACTTACATAACCCAAGAAGAAACTAGTCTTCCAAGTCACAGGTCTATGAAAGATAGGCTCACACTCCTCCTGGCAGCAAATTCCAGTGTAAACTCAAGCTGAAGCCTCTGCTGATATATCACTCAGAAAACCCAAGATGCTTTGAAAAAAAATTATAAAATCAAAACTACCTGTAATGTGGAAATCAAACACCAAAGCATGGATAGACCAGTCAGTTTTTGGGGAGGTTTACTCTAAGTGTCAAGAAGTACCTGACAGAGAACAATTTGCCAATGAAAGCTCTTCTGCTTCTGAACAATGCTGCTGCCCACCCACTAGAGTTAGAGGAAATTTTTCAGATAGACTGACTTCATCACGGTTCAGTTCCTGCCTTCCAACACAATTTCTCTCATTCAACCTATGGATCGACAAGTCAATGCCTGCTTCATGAAGGTCTACACAAAAACACTCTTCTCCAGGCTCTTTGATGTGACCCATTCTTTAGATAAAACACTGAAGGAATTCTGAAAGACTGAGTTAACATTCTTCAAGCCATATCATGCATCAAAAGTGCCTGGGATGGAATGTTGCAGAAACCCCTTTTGTGCAGCCTGAAGGAAGCTGGTTCCTTAATTTTCCCTAAGTGAACATGTGAATGAAGCAGCTGAAGTGCTGCAAAACATTGTTTCCACCGCAGAGCACCTGGACCTAGGAGAGGTGAATGAGGCAGATGTGGAGGAACTGCTACAAGACCATGACAACTAACTCACAATGGAGGCACTTACAGCACTTTATAATGAGCAGTTCAAAGAAAAAGAAAAATAATTTACTTCTGAAGATTACACCAGAGAAAAAGGTCCTATGCCAACTGCTTGCATTAAAGAACTTTTATCCAGCTGGGAGAAGATGCATACTATAGTCTTGGAGTAGCACCCCAACAGGATGATGGACTTGCTTAACATCATAATCATGCACCACTTCAAGACCATCCTGAAAAAGAGAGAGAGAAGTCACCCTGGACAATTTTATTTCACCTACACCTAACAAAAACCATAGAGAACAGGCAGGACAGGGTGAAGACTCCCCCTCCAACAACGAAAGACTAAGTGGACTCTGTAAAATAGTGTAAATACAGTGACTCATGTTTAGCTTTTAGTATGGACAATAGTGGGGATGGGCAAAGAGAATGGGCACAAGTGTATGATGCCCACTTACCTGAATGAATGAGCCAAGTAGGGAAGCCACTGTGCAAAGTCCTGGAGTGGGATTAAAAAAACAGGCATACCAATATACACTGTATAGTGTGTTATTTCTTTTGGGGGTGTGGATAAGAAACTGTTGAAAGACGTTTCAAGTTATAATTTATATCACATTAAAGTGAACTAAATAAAATATTAATCACAATCAGAGAAAACAGAATCTCATTTCATAAGTGCTATCGCAGAATGATGTAATGAGTGCACATTTTAGCTGGACAGGAAACATGTTAGCCTGCATTCTTAGATGGATGTAACATCAAATAGATTTTTATGTGGCACAAGCCATAATTTTAGTAATGTACAGTAGTCCTCCATTCCTCTAATATCCCTTCCACATACTCTCCTCCATTTAACAGATGTTCTACACTTCAGATCATGGTGAGCTACATTTTTTTTATTTTATTTTTTTAGTGTATTTTTTTTAATTTAGTTTGGCCCAGGAACAAATTAAACCATTTTTCATACATTTGTATGGGAAATGGCATCTTGCAATTCAACCACCGTTCTGGAATGGATTACAGTTGAACTGTGAGGTACCACCTGTATAAACTTAAGAAAAAATCCTGTTAAACAAAATGGTGCTAAAATTGTGACTTAAATGAATAACGTCTTTAAAATCTCATTAAATAACTTAATTCAACTCTTTACACAAACGTATAGTGAAAAAACTGAAAACAGCAAGTTTTCCTCCAACATATTTAAAATTATGCCTTAAATCAACAGAAATAACAGCCACGCTTATGGCAGCACAAGACAAGAGAGTAGCTGATAGAAAAAGCCATAGTAAGGCAAAAAATGTCCGGCTTTTCAAAAATACAACAGAACATTCAGAAAGGGTTATAAACCCTTGCGAAAATAAAACTCAGCTTACCCCAAACAGGAAAAGCCTTCAGTAACATCAGAAAATAAAGTGCTACAAAGAAGCAATAAAAAAAATAAATAAATAAACTCCTTATGGAAAAGAATAGTTATTCTGGTGGAGAGTCCCCTTCTATGGATTCCTCATCTGGGGAATAATATTCAAGCGGAGAGGCAATCTGAGATGAATAGGAGACGGACTCATCTGTGGATGAATAGTAGGGTTCCTGTTCTTCTTTCCCTTCATGAGCAGTAGGAAGAGGGAGAAAAGTGACTGAGGCACGCCAAGGGCTGAGCACTGGAATGGTGGAGGAGGGGGAAGAGACTGTAGGCCTAAAGGCCATGAAGGCCTGCATCAAGGAGGTGGTGAAGGATTGCCAGTCTGGAAGTCCTTCAGAGGGAGGAGTCTGGTGTTTTATTTTCTGCTTCCTTTTCAAAGGAGTAGTTTTAGAATAAGCAACCAGAAATAGCCAGTATATCCAAAATTTTCTTTTAATGACCACACAAGTCTCTAAACAATTCTCTAATGTGTATTTGCGTGGTTAATGAAAGAAATTTTTGGATATACTAGCTATTTCTGGTTGCTTGGAATGCTATTAACCGGATAGTGGTTTTAGTTTTAGGAGAAGGCCTGGATTCAGGGGAGTGGGAAGTGATGGAGACTTCAGGCAATAGCACCCTGGTCGGTTGTCTGACGATATCTGGTTTCCCCTCGACATCGGTAGGGACCAACGTCAGAGCTAACTCCGTGGACCCACTGGCCATTACTTCCAAACTGGCTTCCTCGAGGGGAGCCGTCAAAGTAGACAGTTCTATCGGACGTCCCTCAACTCCTAAATTGGAAATTGTAGAGAGGCAGAGGAACTAGGCCTGGAAACCTTGGCCTTTTTCTATGGTGGTTCCTTCAGAATGGCCGAGTCGGGATCCATCCTGACCACTAGTTTTTTGAGTCTCTGGTTTTCTAAATATAAATTAAGGGTGGCCAGATGGCTTTGGAGGGTCTTGGGTACAAATGATTGACAAATCTGGCAAGTGGTATGGTCATGCTCTCAGCCTAGGCAGAAAACGCAGTGATCGTGTGTATCCTTATGCAGAATCTGCCACCCACATCGCCATTTACCCTTCTTAGCTGACATCAGCTAATGATAAGTACAGCAAACCAAGCTCAAACAACATAAAGGCAAAATTCCCAACGGGGTACTTAGCTTCAGACGTCTTCAAGTAAAGCAGCGAAGCGATCGATGTGATGGTCGACTGCGGATGAAAAGTTCTGAGGTCTGTGCATGCAGACATCACATTTAAGGTCACTGGTTTATGACCCTGTGTGTGATGTCCCATGCACCTACAGCAGCCAGGCTTAAGCTTTTGTATAGGAGCCAACGTAAGGGTCGCATGAGGCAGGGAATAACCATACTAAGAATACTGCAACATTGGAACAGAAGGACATCATACATTCTATCCACTATAAACAGATAGAAAATGCAGGAGGTGGAAAAAAATAATCCAATGCACTATTATATGAGCTACGAACAAAATACAGTTGTGTAAGATCTTACCAAAATGGTAGATGCCCTTCTCTTCACTGTTGCAGTATTCATTACAACAGGAATCCCCTGCCAGTATACCAAAGCCTTTAGATTGCTTTACGGTACACCATACATCACACGTATGCTCCCAGTGAAAAGTATAGGGCATAAAGGTAATGTCCGGACATACCATCCTCAGGACTGAGAGCCCCAGCAGGAACGCCAATCCAAGGAGAAGAGAGGTAACCAATGCATTCAGAAGAGAAAAAGACCTGGAGAGGAGGGAAGGAGTGAATACTGCAACAGTGAAGAGAAGGACATCTACAGTTATGTTAAGATCTTATACAGCTATACTATGGCCTTCCATTTCACTGTTGCAGTATTCATTTTAGCAGAGAGAGTGCAAAAGCACAGAAAGAAGAAAGGGAGGAGTAAGGACTAGATGAGCTCTCTAGAAACCCATGAAGGATGGCCCTAACAAAACCAGCTCTAGAAATTCCATCCAACTTGTAGTGCTTGGTAAATGTATGCACAGCAGTCCAGGTAACTGCCCTTGAAAAAGGTACCAGAAGAAGTCATAGCTTTAGCTGAATGAGCATTACAGTAGAAGGAAGGCTCTTACCATGAAAAGAATAACAAAAAGAAATGGCTTTAGAAATGTAGGAAGAAATTGCTTGGAAATAGCCAATCATAAAGACCTGGGATGAAATGAAACAAAGAGTTGAACAGATTTACAAAAAAGTCTTCGTCTTATCCAAATAAAATCTGAGCTGTCTATGCACATCCAACATGTTCAGCATCTTCTCACTAGCAGACTATAGAGAAGGAAAAAAAATGGGCAAATGAATAGACTGATTAAGAGACAACTCATTCACCACCATAAGCATAAAAGGAGGATTACACAAAGGGACACGCTGTCCTTATGGAACACTAAAAAAGAAGGGAAAGCCATAAGGGCTTGCAGCTCAGACACCCATCTGGCAGCAGTAAAGGGTAACAAAAGTACAGTCTTACAAGAACAATGCTGTAAGGAAGCTAAAGCAGCAGGGTCAAAAGGACACTGGATCAATTTTTCTAAAATAAAATTATGATCCAAGGAAGAAAGAACACGCTTCCTCGAAGGCCTAAGATGAAGGATACCTTTAAGAAATCGATTAGCTTCAAATCTAGAAGGTGAGGGAGATGATGAAGGCAGACAAGCAGAAATGGCTGATGAGGGCCTTAAAAGAAGAATAAGCCAACCCAGCATTGAGCAGTTCACACAGGTTAGAGGAAATCAGATGAACATCCACAGAAAGTGGAGCCAGATTACGAGAAAGACACCAAAAAATAAAATTTTTCCATCTAGGTAAGTAGGATTTCTTACCAGGGGGCTTCCTGGCATCATGCAAGACCCTAAGCATGTCCTCAGAAAAAAGGGTCTGTGTGGAATCAAAATCCTATCACCCAGGTGGGGATGGATGAGAGATCCCTTGTCTTGTGTGAGTAGGTCCACCCTGTGAAGTAACTTGTGATGACTGCCCTTGGATAAATGCAGAAGAGGGAACCAATGCTGTCTTGGTCAAAAGGGAGTCCCCAATATGACTTTGGGAACATATTGTTGGATTTTGAACAGAACTTTTGGAATGAGGGAAACGGGTGGAAAGGCATAAAGAAACAACAACTTCCAAGAAAAAGAGAGGGATTCCACCTTCCAATCCAGAGGACCTGGGCCTCTGGCATAAGAGAGAGGAAGTTGTCTGTTCAGAGGGGAGGCAAAAAGATCCATTTGTGGAGTACCCCTATTGGTGGACAATGTCCAAAAACACAACCCTGTGAAGCATCCATTTGAGGGACTGAGTTATGGACCTGCTCAGAGAGTCTGCCACAATGTTTGACCTGAGGGAATATAAACTGCCTTAAGTGTCACTTGATGCCGGATAGGCATTTCCCACACTAGGACTGTCAATTGGCAAAGAAGATAAGATCTTGTCCCCCCGCCCATTTTGCTGACGTACCACATCATTGTGGTATTGTCTGTAAACATCTTGAGAGGTCCTGGGGAGAAAAGAGGATGAAAGGCCTGAAGAGTCAGCAGAAGCACTCTATTTCTTTGAAGGTGATGTGCTCTTTTTGTTGATGAGTTGACCAAACTTTCTGTATGTGCACCTTTTGGAAGCCTAAAGTTGCTCTCCATCCCATATCTGAAGCATCTGTGACCAG